>NW_006256686.1:6150537-6161316 GCF_000478725.1 Eutrema salsugineum | reverse complement strand
TCTCTCTGCTCACGCGTCCGAATTCACGATTCACTGCTAAGAGACCCTGATGCAATGCTCTCCAACTTCTATGAAGCACCCACCGTCTGAATCGGACCGGAAGGCTCCCCGGACAGGCGATCATTCAGGGGTATCGGATTGCTCCGGAATGAGTGCGAGACCTGTTCGTCTTCCGATTACCATATCTTTCAGTTCCGTAGTCCAAATGCCTTGATTCCAACTGTTATGAACTCTTGACTCAATTATCTCAAACTTTTATGAAGACTCCGACAGCTGAATCTGCCGGCAAGAGCTTCCGGTGACGCGATTTCGGAAATGTATCTGCACCCGGGAATTTTGGCCGAGAGACTTGACCGCGGTACGTGTTTTTGGCCGAGAAAGCTACCCGCGGGAAGGATTTTGGCCGAGAATCTTCGGCCATCAGTATATCATTTTGCCGAGAAACCCAAAATTGCTCCTTTTCACCATTTTTGATCATTTCAACTCCATTTCTTCATCTGAATCACATCCTCCACTCCAAATAAACTCCAAAAGCACCTGTTTAACACTCCAAAACATGCAAAACTCTCTTGGACCTAATGCAATCTCCTAAGTCCTAAAACAATGCTTAAACACCTAAAATGCATGCAAATGAGACATGATTTGGACTAGAATATGTACATTAAATGATGCAATTTATGAATATATCAACTCCCCCACACTTATCCTTTGCTTGTCCTCAAGCAAAAAGAACAAATGAGAGAGAGAGGTTGAATGCATTGGGAGTTCATATTTCCTTTGAAAGAGAAAAATGACAACTAAGAGAATTCAAGTTCATGCTCAATATGCAATGCAAGACCATACTCTGATGTAACAACTCAACAGTAATCTCCACAAGTTCTCTTATTCCTCAACTCTTTGACATTCATTAAGCTCTTTACCAAGTGGATCAAATGATGCAATGTTCAATCAAGCAAAGTTTGGCTAGGGTGAGGTAATGAGACTAAAATGATCTCATCAGCGCCTGAGTGGGTTCAATGCAGCAAGGGGATCTCTCTATGAATGATCAAACTTTGGCAGAATGCTAAAGGTAAAAAACAACCTATGCATACAAGGGCAAGGACTCATCCCACCCCACACTCTACTCAAAGCTTTCTCACTTGCTCAACCTCTCAAGAACCTCACTTTCCACACTCATTTTCCTCTCACTAGGGACTCACTTTTCATTTTCACACTCAAGTCTTGGAATTCAAACTTTACATAGCTCTTTTTCACTTTCTTTTGTAACCTCTAGCCTCTTTTTCTTTCTTTTTAAAACATTTGAGATCTTGGGCTTCTTTTCTTTTCTTTTCACTTAGAGGCTAGACTTTTTCTTTTCAAAACACTAGAGCTCACTTTCTTGACTCAAAACTCCAAGACTGATTTCTTTTCTTTTTCTCCTAGTTCTCACCATTCTCCTTTTATTTCCACTCATCTCTCCTTTTTCCACTCACCAACAAGTATTCCCCCACACTTAGTTCTCACCAAATCTCTCAGCTCCTTGATGATGGAACTTAACACTCAATGAGACTTGCCCTTGTCGCTCTAAACCTAACACTTTCTGCTAAGTTTGATCCAAGGTGGCCTTTCAATCACACACAAACATTTGGCTTGAAGGAAGGATGGGTACAAGGTGAGGAAAACTGATCCAGATGTGGACTCAGCTATTTGAGCTAAGGAAGAGGGTGGTAAAAACAGGATTCTAGCTCAAATATGTATATAGGTATCCACAAGCTTATTCAAACAATGCATCACAAGATAATTTCATGTCAAGTTCAAGGTTTTCACTTATTAGAGTTGAGTTCAATTCAAAATTGCTTCTCAGATTCAAACCATTTCAAGCCTTGCAAGCACAGAAGTCATTTCACAAGCATATTTAATCCAAATTCTCAAAGTGATGTACTCTCAAGGAAAGAACCTATCATTACTCCCATTTGCATATGATGCAACCTATATGAAAATGCAAACTAGACTCAATCCTAAAATGTGAATGCAACTACATGAGCATTTTTTTTTTGAAAAGTTTTCAGATTTTTCCATTTTTTTTTGGTTTTTATATGCACTTAGATGAATGCAAAATGAGACTCAAAGTGAAAAGGAAAATAAGAGCAGAATAAACATGATTAGTAAACACAAAACCCCTCCCCCACACTTAAAAACACAGTCCCTTGTGTTATAAAAGCATGAGAAAGAGAAAAAATCAAACATGAAATGCAAAAGATAAAGAAAAATGCTAATTGCTCATTTACAAGTGTTTGGAGTGATACCTGGTGTGGTTCTTGTGCAAAAGGGGAGTGAGTATCTGCACCAGATGAGGCCAGACACCACTGGAGATGGATTTTGCTTGGCCTGAACTCCCTTGCTGCGGCCTGGTCTTGTCTTGATCCAAACCGCACACCTAGGTAGCACTGAGACGTTCTCCAAGTTTTTCAGTCCCTAAACACTTCTCTCAGCCCTCTCACATGCTCCATTCCATTCATCACTGAGCTATGTCCTCCAAAAATCACCTGGAATCTGAGACCAACTCACAAAACCCATCAAAAGATACTAAAACATAAAAAGAAATGAGAGAAAAGAATAAAAAGATTATATACAAGGATAAGCTTGGGGTGTCTCCCAAGAGCACTTTGTTTAAAGTCACTGAGTTTGACTTCTTACCCTCGTTTTAGTAAGGGAGAGGAGGAGCTTTGGTGCTCCTGGTCTTGTCCATGAATTCAAGCATGAGGTCCTTGTTCATCAGCTCTTGGACACCATTAGATCCTTTGTCTATGAACTCTGGTGTGAGGATAGCTCTGACTCTGGCAAATGGTCTTGATCTTCCATTGCCTTTAACCTTGTATTCAACAGCTCCACCAACAAACTTCCAAGGAGTGAGAGTTAAGACCTGAGAAGATGACTCAAGAGTGAATGGTCTGGTTCTTGGTGGGTTCTTGTCTTGAGACCCTGAGCCATTGCCTTTGTTGCTGCTGATCTCCTTCTCACTTGGTGTAGGAGATAGAGATTCCAAGCAAGCTTCATCATCACTAAAGAAATCCCCTTCAAACTCAAGATCAGGTCTTATTAGGGATTCGTTCTTTTTCTCAACAGATGCAAGGGGTATAGCTTCTTCTATAGTTCCAATACTCCCCACATACATCATTCCATAGTGTTTCAACTCATCAGAATCATCATATATAACTCCACAAAACCCAGCAAGAGGAGGCTTAAGAGGATAAGATACTTCATCATCTACCTTAGCAAGCACCACTCTTTGAGTATCAAAGTCCATCCTTGCTCCTGTGGTGTTCAGAAATGGAGTTCCAAGCAAAAGAGGTAGCTCTTTTGTCTTCTTCATCTTCACAACTACAAAATCTGTTGGAACTGTGCATTCACCAATTTTCAATGGGTAGTCTTCAAGGATTCCATATGGTTTCTTTGAGGATGAATCTCCAAAGGTGATTGACATGGGGTGATGCTTAAGACTCTTGATCCCTAGTCTCTCCACCATGTCTAAAGACATTACACTGATGCTTGATCCAGAATCACACAAAGCATTGTCCACTTTCAAATTTCCAAGAGAGCATGAGATGGAGAACTTTCCTGGGTTGCCTAGCTTGGGAATAGATTTGGGTTTCACCCTTGTTGAGCCAGTGCTAGAGACTCCATCAGATGTCCTTCCTTGAACCATTCTCTGATCCTTTCCTTCAGCAATCTCAGAATCATTCTCTTTCATATCAAAACAAGCTGCCTCCCCACCTTCTTTCTCAATGTCCTCATTGAGATCACAGAACAGGAACTCAAACTCATCTATGATGGCGTCCTCATCATCTTTTGTCAGGCATTTGTCACTTGAGACATTGCCATGGAGAAGGTCCTCAATTTCTTGGACAGCAGCATGATTCTCATCATTTGAGAGGATTGCATTGCAGTATTCTGTTTGATGTGCAGTTGATGTCCCTGGTAAAGATCTTTGAGCTTGAGAACTGCAGTGGCCCTTGTTGTTCTCTAGAGTCTTGAATTTGGAAGCCAAGGTTGAAAGTTGAGTTAGAAGATCAGAATAAGTGCAGTCCACCTTGTTGTTAATCTCTGCCATTTTCTTGTTGAAGTCTATGGCACCACTTGCTTGACCTTTGAGGATTTGCTGGAGCAGGTTCTTCACTTCTTGATTCTTATTCTCTGAGTTATGTTGGAGACTTTGTTGTTGGGGAGAGACAAAACCTTGTTGTTGAGTGTTTTGAGGATATAAGTTCTGGTTTGGGGGATTCTTGTAGTAGGTAAAGCCCTTTTGGTAACCTTGGTGGCCACCTACAAAGTTCACCTCAGCTGTGATGTCTTCCCTTTGAAATGTGTCTTGAAACACATGATTCACATCTCTAACAAAGTTGGCTGACTGATGAGAAGCTAAGAGAAGTGTGTCTAGCTTCTCATTGAGAGACTTGATGTCTTTCCTTGTCCTTTCCTCTTCAGCACTCACAGCCCCTCTTGAATTCCTTTCAAAGTCTGATCCATAAAGCTCATCACTCTGAGCTACATTCTCCACTAGGGTCATGGCATCATTGACTTCCTTAGTCATGAAATTACCATTTGAAGCTGTGTCCAAGAGAAGTCTGACCTCTGGTAAAGTACCTCTGTAGAATGTACTTAGCAGCTGACAATCTGAGAATCCATGGTGAGGGCATTGCATGGTATACCCTCTAAATCTTTCCCAAGCCTCACAAAATGATTCATGGTTCTTCTGAATGAAACTTGAGATTTCATTTCTTAACCTTGCTGTTCTTGATGAAGAGAAGAACTTGGTTAGAAATGCTCTTTTGCATTGCTCCCAAGTTGTGACTGATCCTTGAGGTAGAGACTTTTCCCACTGATGAGCTTTGTCTCCTAGAGAAAAAGGAAATAGCCTCAACTTGAAACTGTCCTCACTCACTCCATTCATCTTAGTTAGATCACAAACTCTATCAAAGTTGTCAATGTGATCTAATGGGTCTTCTAATGCCAAGCCATGGAACCTGTTTGATTGCACCATGTTGATCAGGCCAGATTTGATCTCAAAATCGTTTTCAGGTGTTGGGGCTTGAATCCCATGTCTTTGACCCTGAGCATTGGCCTCATCACCAGCTCCCACAACTTGTCTTGGACGTGGAGGCGGTGGCTCTTCTTGATTCTGGTGGTTTCCATTACCACCATGAGCCTGTTGCCCTTGATCCATACCCAACCTCGCAATGTGCTCAGCTCTTTCTCGTTGTCTCCTTGCTTGACTTCTGGTGTTCATACACCTGAAAACAAAGACAGCACTTGAAAGGTAATCAGTAAAACAAAAGAAAATGACTTGATCTCAAGAAGATCCAAAGTCCTAATGCTAGAATGAACTCTCCAATTGGCAACGGCGCCAAATTGATAGTAGGAATTTTTCAATCCTTGATCAATTCCTCAACTACTCATGTCATTGTAGCACTTGAGGTATCAATCCAAATGGAGAGACTCTAGACACTAGAACTATGAGGATCAATTCTTAATCCAAGTCTAATAAGCAGATGAGTTGGTAACCAAAATTATCTAAAAGCATATAACAAAACAAGCAAGAACAAACAGTAATTAAGAATTAAAAAAGCAAGAGAAACTAAACAAACACTCAAATTCAAATAAAAAGAAAGCTAAACCTCTAGATGTGATCATTGATTAGGGTGCTTTAAATGTGAATTCATGATGCTAAGCAAACAATGCAACACTTGCAAATCTTTAGTCTAGACTTCCAATTCAGATTAATTCATTCTCATGACAGAAATCCCTTTGTTAATTACCAATTCAAGACTAATTCCCATTAGTGAATAAGCAGTTAACAAGCATAAGGTTCCAAGTCTAACATGACCAGACAGCCTCTTTGTGCATCAAAATAAGAGCTAAGAAAGACTGAATCTTATACAGAAAGATAAAGCAAGCATCACATGATCTCAAATTCCAATTAACTTAGAACTCTAATCTAGATTAATCCTCTCATGAAGGCACTAACCTCTACACTAATCCATTTTCAAACCAAATCATCATTTGTAAAATATGAATCAATGAGCATTAAGAAACAGTTCTAATATGCCATTCATGCATTTAACAATCATTCCCATGACATTAATGCATAAACCCTTAGTTAGCTTTCATTCAGGCATTTCATCAAACACTTTTGGTGCATGAAAAACCCAGATTCTAGACCCAAGTGATGTGCAAGGATCTAGCATTAGGATCAGCTAACTAAGGAAAGGAGAAGAGAATCTAAGCTTAAACAATCATTAATCTACATCTAAGCACCCTAATCTACACACCTAGAAGCTTAAAAGATGACTACTCACTAATCATGAAGAACACATCTAATCTTTTGCAAGAGATGATGTTAATCATGATTAGAAGCAGAAATGAGATGATGAGATGATGAGAAACAGACTTAGATTGATTAAATCCTTGAGATCTCTCTTAATCAAAAACGTTTTTACACTAAAAAGGAAAGAAAACTAGAGAGAAAACTCAGAGAGAAGATGATGTCCCAGGGTTTTTCTCCCAAAAAAACTACATACCTAGTGCTAATGGACCGGGTCAGCCCAGGACAAATTGGGTACTGACCCGGCTCAGTTGGGTCAAGTGGAAATCCTGCGGGTCAGTCCAGTATGTCCCAGGTCGCACACCTAAGTCGCAGTAGATGAAGACTTGTCTTGTGAAGCCTAAATCGCCTTGTCTTAGCCGCACGCCTAAGTAGGAGTGTTTTGCGAGTGTTGCTGCGGCTTGGTCTCCTTCCTCTCCAACTCGCAGGGCTAAGGCGGTTTCTGGGGAATGTACAAACTGTGCAGGTTGGTCTCTGTTGCACCTAGGTCGCAGGCTCAAGTCGGAGTGATTTGCGAGTGATCGTGCGGCATAGTTCCAGGCGCGGCTAACTCGCATGCCTAAGTCGCACGATTGTGGAGTTAGCATTTCTCTTGCTCTTGAGCTTCAGACCTCTTCCAGTGATAGTTTACCCGCACATATCAACTCGCAGCATCAGCATTCAGGCGTTCATCTTCAGGCCTGCGGGTTAACCAAGTCGCAAGACCATCTCGCAGCATCCAGAGCAGCTTAGACCACTTCGCATTCCGGAGAGTGTAACTCCTATGAGACTTGTCCGAATTGAATGATTTCGGTTGCAGAAGACAGAGGACTCATTTATCTCCAACTTTGGTGAAGGAAGCTTCGGTTCTTGGGAAGTGTAAGGCTTCCTGGAGGGCACATCCTTGCAGTGCATGTACACGACCAGAGAGAGGCGTCTAGACATGTGTCCATTCCGGAGACCGTATCTTTCTGCTCATAGATCCGAATTGAATGCTCTTGGACGTTCTGGAAAGAAGACTCAAATGTCTCTGGTTCTCATGAAGGACCCGGAAACTAAATCGGCCTGGAAATGCACCGTCCTTCGCATCCTTTAGAACTGATCTGCTCGGTTCGGAATACCTGCGAGACTGGGGTTCCTTCCGACAAGCTTATCTCTCTTCTCACGCGTCCGAATTCCACGATTCCACTTGCTAAGAGACCGTGATGCAATGCTCTCCAACTTCTATGAAGCACCCACCGTCTGAATCGGACCGGAAGGCTCCCCGGACAGGCGATCATTCAGGGGTATCGGATTGCTCCGGAATGAGTATGAGACCTGTTCGTCTTCCGATTACCATATCTTTCAGTTCCGTGGTCCAAATGCCTTGATTCCAACTGTTATGAACTCTTGACTCAATTATCTCAAACTTTTATGAAGACTCCGACAGCTGAATCTGCCGGCAAGAGCTTCCGGTGACGCGATTTCGGAAATGTATCTGCACCCGGGAATTTTGGCCGAGAGACTTGACCGCGGTACGTGTTTTTGGCCGAGAAAGCTACCCGCGGGAAGGATTTTGGCCGAGAATCTTCGGCCATCAGTATATCATTTTGCCGAGAAACCCAAAATTGCTCCTTTTCACCATTTTTGATCATTTCAACTCCATTTCTTCATCTGAATCACATCCTCCACTCCAAATAAACTCCAAAAGCACCTGTTTAACACTCCAAAACATGCAAAACTCTCTTGGACCTAATGCAATCTCCTAAGTCCTAAAACAATGCTTAAACACCTAAAATGCATGCAAATGAGACATGATTTGGACTAGAATATGTACATTAAATGATGCAATTTATGAATATATCACAGCTTTCCAGACTAAATCCAACATTCCACAACATGGTCCATAAACCTTCATCGCTGGATCTCACTGATGATTCAGATGCCAAGAACCTTCTAGATTCTTTCCCATTCTGTACTCAAACAAATCAGCCATACAAACTTTGGCACTTTTCTCTCCCCCAGACTTATTCTTTTCGCACATTCATCATCTCTTTTCTTCTTCTTTTTTTTTATGGCGCATACTCGATAAGGGTAAAGCTGCGAGTACTGATGGTGTTTGCCACCAAGTCCCCGAGTTGTCCCCTTACCTTGTATCAAAGGTTTTCAGCGAATAGTGGGGTCATGGGAAACATTCCTACCCCTCACTTCCTTCCTTTGTGTGATCATTCCAACTTAGAAGTGAAATAATGGGATCATTGGAAACATTCCTAGCCCTTCACTCCTAAGCGAAAATCATCTCAATCTTTTTGCCTTCTTTTAGCTCGTTACAAGGGAGAGAAATCACTTCATTAAATTTCACACAGGCTTTCATTGATCAAGTACGAATGAGGAATCAAGCTCTAAGGCATTAGTCACATCAGCGAGTTAAAAGTGAAGTTCAATACTTAGCTCAGGTTAGTGGATTCTGTTGGAAACGTGGACGCCTCTAGTCAACTGGTCAGCCTTTGGATTTTTCATTAGTCGGATCTAGACTGAATCTGCAGCAGTGGTCACTTAGGTGAAAGGTCAGCACAATAATTCCAGGAAAAGCATCATGATCTCCAACAGGTTTTGACTCAAAAACGTTTTGACACAACTGACTCTTAAGAAAAACAAACACAATGTCAGCAACTACCTCCCCCAGACTTGAATAACACTGTCCCCAGTGTTATCTAGTCTGAAGGTGGTGACAAAAGAGAAAGTCAGAAGGAAGAATGCAACGGGTTAGAATATCTTACTACTCAGTTAGGTCGACCAACACACAGCTCAGATTCAGATGAAAACAAGCTGAGGTCGAAAGTGCAAGGGTGGTGACGCGCGATACCAAAGATGGTGTCGCTCGACACCACCGTGCAGAGAGCAATCATCGTGATCATCTATGTTAGCACTGTCAGATCACTCAGAGAAAAGTTAGTAGTAACAATACAACCCAGAGATCCATAAATCCAACAAAGTCTCACAACAAGTGTAGCTGACACAACATACGCAAACAAACGAAAATAAAAGAGAAGAAAAACACAAGACAAGAAAACAGAACCAGAATGACAAAGGAACTAGTCCCCATCGCTGGTAGTAGCATCATCAGAGGGCGTGGGTGAGCGAGATCGCGGGCAGGTAGGGCGAACACATCCGCAGCGAGAGAGAGTAGCGATGGCACTCCAGATGCTCTGAAAACTCTGAATGACATACCGCTGGAAAGCAGCAGCCTCCATGGGAACCTCTGGCTCAGTGGGAAGATCAGGGAGAGGTACTGTGGTGTCGGCGGAGCGAGGTATCTGATCGTCCTCGGAAGTGGAAGCACGAGCTCTGGAAGAAGAACCGCGAGACACAGCAATCAAGACTCTCCTCTCTGGCATGAAACGAAGCGCGGCGCATGTGGTGCCTATGTCAGTGCGTGCACGATCAGGGAGCTGAATCCGGTATGAACCAGCTGTAGTGCGAAAGGACCACTGATTGTTGTGGTTAATCCAGGAAGCGTGGCGTAGGTGATCCAAATCAATAGCTCGGCGAGTCGTGACAATGGTGCTGTTCTCCGTGCTGATCCGAAAATACTGGAAGATAGGGGTCAGCAAGCTACCAACAGACTCAGTGCGCTGCGTCGTACCTGCTCCAGAGAAAGGCTTGGCTTGCAAAGAAACCAAGTGATGAGCGAAAACAGCTCCCATGTTGACATCAGTAGCGTGCGCGGAACTCCGGTAATGCTCACCATCTGTCAAATCACCAATGCCAACATAAAGAAGAGCCAACTCAGAGAGACGCATCTTACCCGGGGTCGAATTGCACTGAATAGTGTTGCCCAGGACACGTAGAAGGCATCGCAGAACAGGGTGGCGCACGTCGGTCTGAGACGTAGTCTTCAAATCATAACGCCCATTCCCAAAATGGGACCAGAAATCCTGCACATCGAACATCTGAGTAGGGAAGGTGACTCTCGGGAGATCCTTGCGAAACCCATATAAGGCACATAGGTCGCGAAAGGGGAGCCTGTAACGAACTCCGCGGATCATGAAAGTCAGAGTGCCCTCCTGCGCATTTGGAGCATGTTCGTTGGTGTAGTAGATGCGAACAGAGGCGAAGAAATGACGAACAAGGTCAGGAAACACATCGTAGGGTCTGGTAGCCATAGATCCCAATCCAAGCTTCGTCAACAAACGCAGGAGCTCAGAATCCAAACCCAAACGCCTCATATCCAGAATGTCCAAAAACCTGGTGGGGAGTATCTTCACATTGAGCCAGGCGTTGTAGAAGAAAGTGTCGTAATCATCCCAGTCATCTGAAATTGGCCTGTGTAGACACTCAACGCTCTCAGCAACAGCTCGAGGTGGCTCGTCCCAGATCCTGCGTGTTGGAATGCGCAGATTCTCTCGTTTAGGCCAAGGGCGCCTAATCCTCTCGTCAGGTGAATCAGGGAGTGCGTG
>NW_006256686.1:5981777-6150374 GCF_000478725.1 Eutrema salsugineum | reverse complement strand
ACGTGGTCTCCGAGTTGGAAGGTTACTTCGACTGGAGGTTGCGAACTAGAGGCGGCGTCCCTGCATTGTCGCTTGCGTGGAGGCATCTGCAAAAGAGGAAACAGAGCAAACCAACAAAAGAAAAGAATCTCAAGTCAGTGAACGAGTAAGTACAAGTGATGTTCTCCAGCAAGTCGGATCAGCGACAAGGAGGAGTCCAGCGACACATGCATACAGAAATCTCCCTAAAACCACAACAAATTTCACACTCTCAAATTTTGAAGTGCAATTGGCATGAAGAGCAAAATTCTCAAATCTAGCCAAATGAACCGTGTAAAGCGCATGAGGGTGGTCGAAATCTGCCCTAAATGGATCGCCATAGGTGAAATCAAGCAAAGCATCAACCCAAAAAGAGCAATGTCGACAAACAAACCTGAGGCACCGAAATCGAAAAAGTGGAGATTCGAAGTGTGTACCTTGTTGGAATGGCAAATCGATGAGAGAAACAGATAGAGGGCGAAAATCGGATGAGGTTAGGCTGTGGAATCACTCAAATCGGTGAAGATTTGAGTAATTTTGGGTTTGGTGAGGGTGGGTATGGCAAAAGTGTCGAGTGCGGCGAGGAGGAAGGGAGGAAAAAGGTGTTTGGGTGAAGGTTTTAAATAAACGTGGGAAAGAAAGACTTACCTGTTTGTGAGTGACGGGCGACACTTAGGGTGGTGACGCGCGACACTTGCAAAGTGCGAATGGTATTTTCCTCGTGCCCGATCCGCTTCCGATTCCCCTCCGGTTCTGGAATTCCGGTTAAGCTAGGGTCCTAAATTTTTTTTTTTTTTTTTTTTTTTTTTTTTAAATAACAAGTGGCAGGCGACACCGAGTATGGTGTCGCTCGACACCAGCCCTGTTTCACCTGAAACACGAAAAGAAAAAACGAAAATCAACTGAAACAAAAAGACTTATTTACAAACTCACCAGTGGATTGCCTTCCACCAAGCGCTTGTTTAAAGTCATTAGCTTGACTTGATGGCGATTCAGGCAGGAGGTGCACCATCCAGAGGCACGATATGTCCATCCGGAATCTCAGCTTTGGCCCAGTAGTGCTTCACTCTTTGTCCATTGACTGTGAACTCTCTGCTACCATCTGGTGTGAAGAGGACGATAACACCATAGGGGCGAACCTCTTTGACTATGAAAGGACCTGACCATCGAGAACGAAGTTTACCAGGAAACAATTGCAAACGAGAGTTATACAAAAGTACCTGATCATTCGGTTCGAATTGCCTGGAGAGGATTTTGGAATCATGATACGCCTTGGTCCTCTCTTTGTACAGCTTCGAATTCTCATAGGCGTGGTATCTGATTTCGTCCAACTCATTCAGCTGTATCCGTCTCCTCTCTACAGCAGACTTGATGTCAAAATTCATCAGCTTTATCGCCCAAGCTGCCTTGTGTTCGATCTCCACTGGAAGGTGACAGGGCTTTCCATAGAGCAGGTGGAAAGGTGTGGTGCCTAGAGGTGTTTCGAACGCTGTCCTGTACGCCCAGAGTGCATCGTCCAACTTCGCAGCCCAATCCTTTCGAGTTTTACCCACTGTCTTTTCCAGGATCTCCTTAATCTGACGATTCGACACTTCGACCTGTCCACTTGTCTGAGGGTGATAAGGAGTTGCAACTCGATGATGAACTCCATGCTTCCTTAGGAGTTTTTCGAAAATCTTGTTAATAAAGTGAGAACCACCATCACTTATAACAATTCGAGGCACTCCAAATCGAGGAAAGATGATGGTCTTGAACATCTTAAGGACCACTGAAGAATCGTTGGTGGGACTGGCAATGGCTTCGACCCACTTTGAGACATAATCAACAGCAACCAGGATGTACTTGTTCCCATAAGAAGAGGGAAAAGGACCCATGAAATTGATACCCCAGCAGTCGAATACCTCAACCTCAAGGATGAAATTCTGTGGCATCTCATGTCGTTTGCTGATCTTTCCTCTCCTCTGACAAACATCGCACTGCGAGATGAATGCATGTGCGTCGCGAAACATGGTGGGCCACCAGAAGCCTGCTTGAAGAACCTTAGACACTGTTTTGAATGTTGCAAAGTGTCCAGCATATTCGGATCCATGACAATGA
This sequence comes from Eutrema salsugineum, assembly GCF_000478725.1. Taxonomy (NCBI): domain Eukaryota; kingdom Viridiplantae; phylum Streptophyta; class Magnoliopsida; order Brassicales; family Brassicaceae; genus Eutrema; species Eutrema salsugineum. The sequence goes on along the minus strand of NW_006256686.1, from coordinate 6,148,259 downwards.
AACAACACTTCTGGAACTTCTGACTCTGCAATGCATCTTCTGTAAATCCCATCAGAACAGTGCTTGTACAGATATGGCTCATCCCAGTGGTATCTTCGCAGCTCTCTGAGGAACTTCTTCTTTGCATAGCCCTTAAAGTTCTCAGGCTCAGCCTCTGCAGCGAGATAGTTGGCAATATCGGCATACCAAGGGCGTTGGGTAGCGGATACAGCAGCTGAACTGGTCTCAGGAAGTCTGTTTCGAATTTGGGAGGTCTCTGTGTTCGCCTGAGAAAGGTGACGCGCGACACTAGTGGTGGTGTCGCTCGTCACTAACGTTCCTCCAACTCGAAAAACCTGCAATTCTTCGTCAAAACTGCTCTGGAATTTGGTTTCCACATAATACACATTCTCTTCTGGCAGGAAATCGTCTATGGGTACGTCGTCTTCAACCCTGATGCGTGAGAGATGATCTGCCACACCATTCTCAACCCCCTTCTTGTCCTTGACCTCAATATCGAATTCCTGAAGGAGTAATACCCATCGCAGCAACCTTGGCTTCGCATCCTTCTTCTGCATCAAGTATTTGAGGGCAGAATGGTCTGTGTGCACAATCACCTTCGATCCCACAAGGTATGGCCGAAATTTCTCAAAAGCAAAGACCACAGCCAACAGCTCCTTCTCAGTGGTAGCATAATTCCTTTGAGCATCATCCAGAGTTCGACTGGCATAGTAGATGGCATGAAGCTTTTTATCCTTCTTCTGTCCTAGAACAGCACCAACAGCAAAATCACTAGCATCACACATCACCTCAAAAGGTAAATTCCAGTCAGGAGGCTGCACAATGGGGGCGCTTATCAGAGCATGCTTGATCTGTTCGAACGCAGCAAGGCACTCATCTGTAAACTCAAACTTAGCATCTTTGCAGAGCAGAGCAGTAAGAGGACTGGCAGTCTTGCTGAAATCCTTGATGGAGCGACGATAGAACCCTGCATGACCCAGAAAACTTCTAACCGATTTCGCAGAATCAGGTGGTGGCAAGCTCGTCATGACGTCAATCTTCGCACGATCCACTTCGATGCCAGCTGCAGAAACCTTGTGCCCAAGCACAATCCCATCTCTGACCATAAAGTGACACTTTTCCCAGTTAAGGACCAAGTGCTTCTCTTCACAGCGAGCCAGAATTTTGCAGAGATTATCCAGACAGTCCTTAAAAGATGATCCGTAAACTGAGAAATCATCCATAAAGACCTCCATAAAATCCTCAATCATGTCAGTGAAGATGGACATCATACATCTCTGAAACGTCGCAGGAGCATTACAGAGTCCAAAGGGCATCCTGCGATATGCGAAAGTGCCGTATGGACATGTAAAGGTGGTCTTCTCCTGATCGTCTGGGTGGATAGGGATCTGGAAAAATCCTGAGTACCCATCGAGGAAGCAGTAGTAGGGATGGCTTGCAAGTCTCTCCAGCATCTGATCGATAAAGGGCAATGGGAAGTGATCTTTCCTGGTTGCTGCATTCAGCTTCCTGTAATCGATGCACATCCTGTGTCCAGTCACTGTGCGCGTCGGAATCAGCTCATCCTTGTCATTCTTCACAACTGTAACCCCTCCTTTCTTGGGAACCACGTGCACAGGACTCACCCAAGCACTATCTGAAATTGGATAGATGATTCCAGCTTCCAGTAGCTTCATGATCTCCTTTTTGACGACGTCTTTCAGGTTAGGGTTCAGCCTGCGCTGGTGCTCGATCGACGACTTCGACTCATCCTCCAGGTGGATTCGGTGCATGCACAAGTCTGGTGAGATACCTGAAATATCATCAAGAGAATAGCCAAAAGCTTTGCGATGCTTGCGCAGCTTGCTCAGTAGTAAGGTAACCTCAGCATTGTTCAAAGAAGAATCGATAATGACTGGATAAGAAGAATTGGAGCCTAGGAATGCGTACCTTAGTCCTGCAGGGAGCTGTTTGAACTCAATCTTAGGAGCTTTCTCCTCACTCCAGTCGGATAACTGCTTCACCTTCGCAGGAGTCTCAAGCTGTTCAGCCTGCGATGCTAGCTGCATCACATGCTCGCTAGAGTCCAACATCTTTGAGTAAGATGCTGAAATTTCGTCCAAGTGTTCAGCTTCAGATGCAGATGTGGTCAAAGCTCTCTCAAGTGGGTCTGTAGGAAGCATCTCATGGAAAAACTCCTCAGCAAACTCTGTGAGAGTGTCGACATAGAAGGTTTGACCATCGATGGTGGGCTTCTTCATCAGCTTGTCCATGTCAAAGTTCATTACCAGATCTCCAACATTCAGAGCAATCCTGCCTTTCCTGACATCGATGATAGCACCTGCTGTAGCTAGAAAAGGTCTCCCAAGGATAAGAGGATCCTTAGGCTCCTCTCCATACTCCAAAACCACAAAGTCAGTCGGTATCATGCAGTCTCCAACCTTGATTGGAACATCTTCTAGCACCCCTTCAGGTATCCTTGTCGAACGATCAGCTAGGATGAGGGAGATCCTTGTTGGCTTGAAATCAGTCATGCCGAGATTGACAGCTACCGAATAAGGCATGAGGTTAACACTTGAACCCAGATCACACAGCGATCTCTTGAATCTCTCTGTGAAGATAGAGCAATCCAAGACAAAGCTTCCTGGATCAGACAGCTTCTCTGGAATTCGGTTCTGAATCACTGCACTAACTTGCTCAGATATCATCATCACTCCCTGTTCATGGCTGAGATTATTGGTTACCATTCGCTTCACATAACGTCTGATAACAGGAGTGATTTTTACAGCATCAACCAAAGGTATCTCAATCACAAGCTTTCCATCAGAGCTTGCATCGTGCATCATCAAGCTCTTGCTTGGACTTCCTAGGGCTCCTTGGGTAAGGAACTTTAGGTTTGTAGACTTTTTCCTCTGCAGATTTCGGATTCGGAGCATCAACAGCTTCGCTCTGCAATTGGTGACGCGCGACACTAGTGGTGGTGTCGCTCGTCACCGGCTCTGCAATCTCAGGAACTGCGTCAGAACCTTCTAAGTCCACGACTTCAGGTGCAGGAGGCGTCTTCTTGGGCTCAGAACTCAGATTTTTACCACTCCTCAACGTGATAGCACTACAGTGATGCCTTGGATTGGTGTCAGTCTTCCCAGGAAGAAAACCCTCTTGCCTTTTAACAGAACCTGCAGTTTGGGCTACCTGTGTATCGAGCTGCTTGACATGGGTGTTCAGAGCTTCGATTTTTCCGTTCAAATCGAGGTAGAGAGCATCCATCTTCCCATTAAAGTCCACGGTGAGCTTCTGCTGACCTTCCAGAATCTGTTCCAGCATAGACTTCATCTCATTGTCAGGATTTTGAGGTTGAGATGAAGGAGTGCTGTAGTTTCTGGAAAAACTGTTGCTGGAAAAAGGTTTCTGGTAGTGAGGCTTAGGCGTGTAACCAGAGAAGTTCTGATTACTGTTGAAGGTATTCCTCTGATTGTTTCCACTGTAATTTCCACTGTAGCTTCTGTTACCTTGCTGATTACCAAACCTCTGACCCTGAAATCCTGATCCACTGACAAAGTGGACATCCTCTTCCTCAGCTGCATCCTCAGGTTCGAAACTCTCCACCTCCTGTGCGAATCTGACAGATTTCTTACCCACTAAAAGCCTATGCACAGAATCAAGTTTAGCCTTCACTTCAGCGATCTGCGATCTATCCATGTTCCCAGCTTACTTCTTTCGCTCAAGATCAGCATTCTTGGTGCTGTTGCTGGATGCCAAATTTTTGATGAGCTCAACAGCTTCGTCTGGGTATCTGGTGTTGAAGTTTCCATTGCTCGCTGCATCAAGAGCCATCTGATACCTCCAGTCGATGCCTCTGAAGAAAATACCCAGCAACTGCACATCGCTGAAGCCATGATGAGGGCAGTCTCGCTGGTACGATTTGAATTGCACCCAAGAAGCCTTGAACGCTTCAGTAGGGTCCTGAGAAAAAGTCGAAATTTTCGTCCTCAACTCCTCAGACCTAGCATCATCGAAAAAGTTGTGCACGAAGGCATTCCTGGTCTCTTCCCAAGTGGTGAGTGATCCTGGCTCCAACTGCTTCAACCAGTTAGCTGCTTCTCCAGCAAGAGAGTAAGGAAACAGCTTGCAGAGGAGGAAATCATTGGACACTCCATTGTATTTGATGCTGGTGACCAAATCCTCAAACCTCTCGATGTGATCCATAGGGTGCTCATGAGAGTGGCCATGGAAAGGATGCTGACCCACAAGAGTGTAGTACACAGGCTTCAGCTCAAAATCGTTTCTTTGAAACGCAGGAGCGCGAATCGCAGAACGATTTGCATAGAACTGCTCAGGCCTGTTGTAGTCTCCAAGTGTTCGTCCACGTCCAGCTGCAGGTGCAGGTTCCCTCGCATTCCGATCCTCTGGAGCGTTCCTCTGTTGTGGAACGATCGCAGCATTCCCACGCGGTGCAGGTGGTGGGTTCTGGTCAACAACATCCACTGGTAAAGGAGCTGGTGTAATGATGTTACCATCTCCATCAATCCTTTGGCCTCTCGCATTGCACAGATGACCCTCTCGGTCTCTCCAGGTTCCATCATCATCACGAACAAGTCCATTGGCGTTTTCCATCATTGTCGGATCTCTTGCTTTCCGCTTCGTTCGCTCTAACTCAGCTAGCTGTTCGTTGCTCAAATTCACTAGCGGGATGTCCTTGTTGCTCCTGGTTCCACGAGTATGCATAAACCTGAAACACCAAAAACAAAGAGAGAAAACGAAAATAAGTAAACTAGGTTAAAGAAAAGAAGGTGTCGCGCGACACCACAAGTGGTATCGCTCGACACTAAGTCGAAAAACTTAGTCGAAACTCAAAAACTAGGTTTAATGGCAAAATCAAGTCCCCGGCAACGGCGCCAAAACTTGATATGCTCAAAGTTTAATCCCTAAGCTACTCTGCAAGAGCACAGATGTGCAGTTGTAGTATCTAGGGGTCGAACCACAGAGACAAGAAATCACTCAATAAACCTTATGTAGATAGAGTTACGCTAAGTCGAAATATGCAGAACAAATAACAATGCAACAGAAATAAATAAAGCAGCGATGAAGACAGTTGTAAATTCGATGTGATAAAGGATAGGTCTAGGGTGATTTTCAGGAGATCAATGAATGCAAATCAACTTAACAAGTCAGGATTCAGTTATTAAGCACGGTTCTTGAACTCGAAACACAGAACTATAATTAACCAACTTCCGTTGTGAGAATTATCTAAGTTAAAATCCTAGAATTCCAAATTCCTTTGTAAATCCTACAGATTTAAACCAGCCTTAATGCACAAGTTCGATATGTTCACAAAGCTCCTAAACCAAATTCCTTTGCGAATAGTTACTTTGCTCAACTCAGATTCTTTCCAGTTATTCAATTACACTTCCGTGTCAATTAAGCAACCTAAGATCTAAGTTCTAGGTGATCAGTCTAGAATTAGCTTTAAGAACAACCTAAGGTGAAGAACAAATAGATATGAACTCTAACTAGCAAGTTAATCAAACATTCAAAGAAAATCCTAATTAAACCCTAAACCTAACAGGTGATCTACTCAGACATGGTTATTGAAATAACAAACATGATGAATAGAAAGCAATAGAATAAATCGAAATAGATAAAGGGGTTCGAAATCTTCTCTCTAAACGAACAGAGTACAGACTTGTCTCCCCAAGCTCAGAAATCGCAAAAGCCGAAAACTCAGAGTATCTCTCTCTCTAAAATCTAAGGTCTACGTAAAAAGGGAATAAAAATCCTATATATATCTCTAAAACACGTTTTGGGCTTCCTTGAAAACGTTTGGGCCCAACTCCTTCTTCAAATAGGAAACAAAATCGCCTTTTCCTTATTTCTCTGACAAGTGTCGCGCGTCACTCTTCATGGTGTCGAGCGTCACCAAAGCACAAAATCCATACTTGACGAATTTGATCCTGATTAAGCTCCAAAGTGCTCCAAAGTCTCCAGTTAAGCTCCAAACGTACCTATGACCTGAAAAGACTCCAAAAGACTCGAAAGACACTAAAAAGACTCTATAAATAGAACTTATACCATGGTTAAAAACCATAAAAACCATGATATATCAACTCCCCCAAACTTAGCATTTGCTTGCCCTCAAGCAAACATAACACCAAACAAGAGAAAGAAGTTTGAAAACACAGAGACTCAACCTTTCATTGGAACATCGCTTTTGACTGATCACCCTGCAACTCAACTACTGCTTCATCATTCCAAATCAAACCACCATGTACTTCTCCGCAGACATTCACAGCTTTCCAGACTAAATCCAAGATTCCACAACATGGTCCATAAACCTTCATCGCTGGATCTCACTGATGATTCAGATACCAAGAACCTTCTAGATTCTTTCCCATTCTGTACTCAAACAATTACTTCATGGGATGAATGCAAGTCAGCTTTCATGAACCACTTTTACACCAAGTCAAGATTGAACCAGCTGAGAAACAAGATCCAAAGTTTTAAACAAGGCCCCATAGAGTCATTCTACGAGGCGTGGGAATGATTCAAGGAGTATACGAGAGATTGCCCTGATCATGGTTTCTCTGGAGCAAACCTGCTAAGCACCTTCTACAGAGGATTTCAACAGAAGTATTCACTTTCTTTTGACACTACCAGTATTGGATATTTGAGTTTAAAGACTGTGACACAGGTAGCCAAATCAATTATTATAAGCTCTTTCACATATACCGGAAATCGAGATGTCACAATTCTCCCCAACTTCCAAGGAATTAATCCTCGAATTCTCAGCCACATCCCAAGATGCCACCCGGGTCAGAGCTGGTTGGCTAACCTGATGCTCTGATACCAATTATGAGACCCTGATCCCTTCATCCCAACCAGGAACCAAACGGACCAGCTATCAAATCCATGAGACCCTGAATCTGCCTTTTATCTGGACTGGCTATCAACTCTGAACGCCCCTAACTGCCCCTTCCAGTCGGTCTCATCTACGAACACATGTTCTCGATGGTTCTACTTCATGTCCAACTCACACACCCAAGTCGCATAGCTCTTTGGACTTAGCCAAATTTGATTATGGAGGTCTCTACCTTGATCAGAGTCTCCTTACACGCATCTCTAAAGTTGCAGCTTGCTTCCAGAGTTTGAACATATATGGGTGCGAGTTTATGATGTGGTGTGTGTCGAGGGCTGTCAAGTTTTACCCTAAATGAAATCAATAGCCGCAAGTGCACATCTGATCGATTGTAGTACTAAGGGATCGAATCCACAGGGAAGGAGGATCTTTCCTGCAAAAGTCTTCCAAAGAAATATAAAGTAAGGAAGTCTAGAACCAAACAGTTTTGTGGGGGTTTTGGTAGTGTGTTTAAAATGTAAAAACGAATCCTAAAGAGAAACTACGGGAATTAAAATGACCTAATAACTAAACTTAAAGAAAACGAGTAAAAATGAGTAATACGGCTAACATAATTGCTTAAATAAAAATCGATTGAAAGGGAATGATAATAGTAAACTAAAGCTTGAAATTAAATGGTGTGAATCTTTAAGAAAAGAGGCGTTGGGGTTCAGGAAAGTTTACTCAGGGGTACGAACGATTCAAAACATTGCTAGAGAGTAAATTTGATAAGATCATAGCTTAAACTTTTCGAACTCGAGTCACGGACATATGAATACGCCACTGTTGTGATCATAGACAACTATCTCTCTCAACCCTGTCTAGTAGGTTTCCACTCTGGCCCTGGAAAAGAAGAGATGCATTATGTTTAAGACTTGTAGCATTCAAAAATCTCTCATAGGTAGGTTCACACTCCTATGTTTGTTTTGCTCTCCCAAACTAGATCTGACACCGGATGAACACTTTCGTGTCACCAAGGATCTGGATCAGATTGTAGTTCATGACGCTACTCTCATGCAGTAAAAACGAATTCAGAAGAAAACGTTCTAAGATTCGGCTCAAAAGCACATGGAATCCTCATCGAACATATAAATCCCCATCGAAAATCCCTTAATCCCAACAAAACTACTCAGACATGATGAACGAAATCAAAAACATAGTATTAAAAAGTAGAATAGAAACCGAAATTGAAAAAGAGAGAACAAGGATTCACGAGACAGATCTCTTTCTCCCTAAAACCTAAAAACAAAGCTTAAAGTAAAATTTCTGTAAAGTAATTCGTCTCTCTTCTTCTCTTCTTAAAAACGACCTAAATGACATGTATTTATAGTCTCCAATACTATCTGGTGTCTAGGGTTCCAGACTTGAGGCTGGGAAAATGATACGAGCTTCAGAAATAGGCCTTTAAAGTCGGAGTTAGCTGGCCGCGGTCGCGGCGGTTGTGACCGCGGGAAATGCTCTGTTGGCCGCGGGTGGAAACGCTTGCCAGCTGGTTTACGGGACATCTTGCTCTTCGCGTATCTTTTGATTGAACCGTTGGATTGCCAAGCTGTAAAGCGTGCTGGAAAGCTGATACTTCCATCTTTAAGATCTCCAAATTTGAGCTGGATCAGACGGTGAGAAGGCCTTCAATCAGGGGTGAACTTCTGGCGGTTTGACTCTCAGCTGAAATCTTGTTTTCTATCCATTTTGTTAAGCTTTTTCCTAAGTTACCTGAAAAGAGTCTTGGAACTACAAATACTAGAAAAACGTAATAAAAGTACTTAAAAGAAATTAAAAACATAGAAAAAGTATTTCAAAACGATCCATAAAAGTGGTCAAATTACGGTGTTATCAACTCCCCCAGACTTAAACCTTTGTTTGTCCTCAAACAAAGCAAAAGCCTAAACTGGTTAAGTGAAAACAAAAATATGGAATGCACAAATCTCAGAGACATGAACTCCTAAACTAGGACCAAAGATCGTGCATCAATCCACAACTTAGTCTAGAAAATTCTCACCAATGCACAAAAGATACTAGTCCACTTTTTCCGTCATGCAAAACTTAAACAATCTAAATCTTAATTCCAGTCAACTAGCTCTCTACATTCATTAAGTTCAATAGTGAGTTCTCATTAAAGACATCATCCAGGGTGGACGGCGTTTGGCATTAAAGGACTGTTTAAGTGGTGGAGTTAAAGTGTTTCGGCTTACCTGAAAATCTGGAGGATGCAAGATAATATGCAAAACCACAAGAGAGATAAGGACGTGTTGAGGACCGCAACTTTCGGTCGTTTCTTCTTGCCAAATGTTGTTGCATAATCCTTCCTTCTTCGTTGTAAACAGTTATTCCCCCAGACTTAGATTCTTTCCGGGAATCAGAAGATGATCTCCAAAACTCCATAAAATTTGAACTCCAGCTGCCTTAGGACTTAAAATTCGACCTCTCTAGATTCTCTAAGGCTTTTATTTCCTTTCTTTTCTTATTTTTGGATTTTTTTTTTATTTTTTTGAAAAGGAAATGCCTTTTAAAGAGAGAGGGACTAGAGGACGAGATTGTACCAAATTTTGAGATTTTTCTAAGGCAAACTGAGCTTCCTCTTGTGTTGAATCCTTCCGGAAACTTTTCCGCACATCGCAGGGCTCTGTCCTTGGTGGCTGAAAACTGCGTCGTTCCTCTTTCTCTCCAACGTTTTTGCACTTATATGCATATAAGACAATAGAAAACAAGAGTGCATGTGGTTGGAAAGAGGATTGGTTAAGGTGGGGAACTAGCTAAATATGATCTAGCCATTCAGGATCAACTGAGAGTGGTAAAAGGATAAAGGAGTCCTGAATGTATAATTCGTTTCCCTGGTATAATGCTTCAATGAGAAAGTTAAGTCCAAATTAAGTCCGAATAAAACAGAGCTAGTGTATTCCTTCATCTAAATCGAAATCATTCAAATTCCTCAGGGGTACTTCGTTTCAAATGTGCTTAGCAACCACCTAGTCTAGTCCTAAATCATGAATGAACAGTCCAAAAGCACACAGTCAACTATCATTGATTCATGTTCACCATTCCCTTTAAAAACGTATTTTGTTTTGAAATCCGATTTTAAAAAACTTTTAAGGAAAATGCAAAAAGTGTAGATAATGCAAGACTCATGAAAGAAAAGTGGTTAGAAAGGGATGAAATCCTCCCCCAGACTTAAATCACAATGTCCTCAGTGTGAAACAAGTCGAGATTGGATAAGAAAAAATGCATTGATTATCGAATTGGTAAGGCCAAAAAGAACTTACCTGGATCCGGGATGCTGGTGGAGATGAACCGGATTCATTCGAAGAGGTTTGGGAAGGTGATAGGTGGTGATGAAGGTGGTGGGAAGTTATGAAGGAGGTGGAGTGGGGATTGGTGAGGTGGAATGAGGTGAAGTGGGTGGTTTGGGGTCGGGTTTGATCTCAACGACTATTTGCCGCGGTCGGGAGCCACACAACCGCGGCAAACTAATGCTCGGCCGCGGTCAGAAAGACGCGACCGCGGTCGAAGGGGTGTTTCCCGCGGTCAGAACATCTGCAACCACGGGGGCTTATCTCGCGGCCTCTTCCTGCTTCTCCTTGGTTCCTGCTGGGCCGAGCAGACAGGGACCATCCTTCTTTTTGGTTTTTTTTTCTGTTTCTTGATTTTTTTGGCTTTTTTGTTTTATAAGAAACACCTGAAACTAAGAAAAAGAAAAAGATCAATAGAAAAAGAAAGAAAAATCCTAAAGAAAACAATACCTAAATGGGTTGCCTCCCATTAAGCGCTTCTGTTTTAAGTCGTTTACCTCGACTTTTGGTGTTGGACGTGGCTTATTCCAATGAAGAAGACCTTGTCCTGAGACAAGTCTTTTTTGACATCTCCTTGCTTTGCCTAGCAGGTTCTTCGTCACTCCAAAGTTCTTCTTCAAACTTTTCTGTTGCAGAACGTTTTCCTGCTTTGCTGTTGTATGGGACAGCTTCTGTGAAGACATCTTTGACGATATTAGCAAATGAAATCCTCCTGTTTGGCCAGTCCATTATAGCTCCCGAAGTTGCTAGAAAAGACCATCCGAGAATCAGTGGGTATGTTGCATCTCTCGTCTCGAGAATGTAGAAGTCGTCAGGCACTATGCAATCTCCTATTCTCAAAGGAATTTCATGTGTTATTCCTTGAGGTGTTGCATTGAATCATCAGCTAGACTAATATTTGCTCTAGTCTTAAGCAGGTGTTTAATACCAAGTCTCAAAGCAATTGCCTTGAACATCATGTTAAGACAAGCTCCAGAATCACAAAGCACGTTTTTAAACATTTCTCCTTTAATAAAACAAGAGATAAGAAACTGACCTACACCTTTGATTTTGTGAAGTGTTGGAACAGGTTTACCTGTTCTTGCATGGTTGAACAAGTCTTCTATCTCAGGAATTGATTCCTTGCTCTCATAGAAGTAGTGGCCTATCATGAAGGTCTTGCAAGCTCTGGCAAAGGTGATTCCTTCAGTCTAATTTCGGACTACATCATTGAATTCGTCGAGCTTTTCTTTGCTGTTTTTGTTGGTGTAGTTGCTGCAGTCTTCCGGTCTTTGAAGGTGGATTGAATAGATTGCAGCATCAGGTGATGTTCTGGGAAAAGTCAGACGTCTGGCCCTCCCAAAATAGGTTCGGATATCCTCCTTTGTCTCCTTGCTGTACCTAAAGAAAACTTGCAAACAACCAAGATGCCATATATCATCGAAACCAGTGTAAAGAGGGATCGATTTCACAAACTTGTTGAATTCAATGAGCCTTTCTCTGGAGATTGGTGCTCCTAATTCCACCATTTTGTCTGGATTGCCTCCTTCTATGAACAGTCGATAGTCTTCATCTTCGAGGTACTGTCCTTCATATTCATCCTCATATGCTAAAACTATGTTGCAGGGAAGTACTTCATTTTCTTCTTGAGATATTTTGGAGCTGATAGCATACACCGTTTGCTCATTAAGAGGGGGTTTGACCATCCCAGCAGATGTATTAAATGAACATTGACCTGTAAGAATAGAAAGGGGCTGAAAAGTATCTGACCGACCATTTTCCGCGGGTGGAGGCTGCACGACCGCGGGTGGGGGTTGTTTTGCCGCGGGTAAGAGGCTCACGACCGCGACTGGAGGGTTGTTGGCCGCGGTCGCGAGAGTTCCGACCGCGGGAGAGAGACTCCGAGTTGTTTCCTCTATTTCATCTTCTCCTTTGCCATCTAAACTGATTTATGGATCTTCTAACTCCGTTTCCTCTTCTTTTAGGTTAAGATCTTTGATGGGAAGCGTCGAACCATTCATTTCACGTCCTTGCATAAGATTTTCGACCTTATCTTTGACTTCATCAAGAGCATAGACTATTTTTTTCCATGGTTGAGTCGATTTCCTCTGCTTTGTCTTGAACCTTATGTACTCCATCCCAAATCTCTTCCACGTAGGAGTAGGTTTGGTTGTTATAGTAGTTAATAGTTTCTTTTGCTTCATCAAGCTTGACCTCTAAGGTGCGGATGTTTCCACTAACCTTGCGAATGCTATCTTCGTTCTCTCTAACTCGTCCTTCAACTGCTTCCATTCTCTCCTTGATAGTTTCAGCATCCTTGTTTGCTTGAGTGTCGATGGTTTTAACTTCAAGAAAGATCTTCAAGCTTCTTGTTAAAGTGAGTTGACATGTTGTCAATTTTCTCGTGAAGGGCGGCTCTTGATGTTGCTTGAGCGGCGATTGAGTGCATGACCACCATCTCTAGTCGACTCAATCGGTGAATGAGTTGGACGTTTTCATCTTGGTGAGGCAGACGACGAGCAGGATGTCTAGGTTTAGCCATTGGAGGTACGTAGGGCTCGTTCTGGAACGTTCTATAGTCTTCGGTTCGAATTTCTTCGTAGAGATCGCGTAAGTACTGCTTCTCTCTGCGTCTGGTGGCTTGAGGAGTGTTATAGAAACCTTCCTCATAGTGTGTATTTCGATTTATAGGATCCATATCTTCTGAAATAGAAACAAAATAACCGGAAAACGGAAATATGCAAAAAAAAGGGTTCTAGAGTCGATTTACCAACCTTTCTTAGGGTTTTGCGGAAAAGAAAACACGTGCCTTCCCCGGCAATGGTGCCAAAAACTTGATGTGGTGTGTGTCGAGGGCTGTCAAGTTTTACCCTAAATGAAATCAATAGCCGCAAGTGCACATCTGATCGATTGTAGTACTAAGGGATCGAATCCACAGGGAAGGAGGATATTTCCTGCAAAACCTTCCAAAGAAATATAAAGGAAGTCTAGAACCAAACAGTTTTGTGGTGGTTTTGGTAGTGTGTTTAAAATGTAAACACGAATTTTAAAGAGAAACTACGGGAATTAAAATGACCTAATAACTAAACTTAACGAAAATGAGTAAAAATGAGAAAAACGGCTAACCTAATTGCTTAAATGAAAATCAATTGAAAGGGAATGAAAATAGTAAACTAAATCTTGAAATAAAACGGTGTGAATCTATAAGAATAGAGGCGTTGGGGTTCAGGGAAGCTCTCAAGAACAAATCAGAGCTTAATGCTAAACACTCCACAATTTGGCAACGGCGCCAATTGATAGACAAGACTTTTTGGGTCTCAGGGCTATCAATCCCCTTGTCAAAGTAGCACAAAAGAGGTTTTCAATCCAAGAATGTGGTGATAGACACTAAGCTATGTGATCAGTTTCTCAATTCAAGTAAATAGGTGATGTTTTGATTGAATAATGACAACTAAAAAAACTTAAAACAAGATTAATGACTAAAGAAGTGATCAAACAAGAACTAAGCAAATGACAGGATGTGATGATATGAATTGATGGAAGCATGAGATTCTAGACATGATAGTTGGCTAGGGTGCTTTGATGCTAAATCAGGAATGCTAACGACAATGATGAGACATGATTCAAGTGATTTAGAACTCTAATCTATATTAATCCTCTCATGAAGGCATTAACCTCTACACTAATCCATTTTCAAACCAAATCATTATGAAATATAGATCAATGAGCATTAAGAAACAGTTCTAAAAGATCAATCAAGCAAATAACAAAACATTATCATGCAACGAATACTTAAACCTCTAATACAGCTCTTTCAGGAATTTCATCAAACACTTGTGGTGCATGAAATTCCCAGAATCTAGATCACAAGTGATTGGCAGGGATCTAGCTTAGAGAACAGCTATTTAGAGAAATGAATCAATGAATCTAGCCCTAAGCACTCCTAATCTAACACCTCATCACCCTAACCTACACATCTAGAACCTCATTAAGCTAAACTACTCACTAATCACACTAATCTGTTTTAAACCTTTGCAAGTTGAGAAGATTGGCATGATTAATGATGAGAAATGGAGATGGAGAAGATAGATGGTGATGGGTTTGCAGCTTTAAACACCGAAATCTCTCAATCTCTCTGATTAAAACTCACAAAGGGGTGGAAAATGAAGATGGAGATGATGGATAATGATAGATTTCAGATTTAAACCCTAATTACTCTCTTGATTAAACCCAGAAATTGAAGATCTCTCTTACAAAGTTTAGGTTTTTCACAAAAGAGGCAAAGAAAACAAAGAGAATAAAAGCTTGTCTCTTGGATAATGACTAAAACATATTTATAGGTAGGGTTTCTTGCTGTGCCAACCTAGGACAAACTAGGTTTTGGCCCAAAAAAGGTCCACAAAAACGTCATGAAGCGAGAATTTATCGAGGTGATTCTGGTCGGTGTGGGTGGTTGATATTTCTTCGGCGATTTGAGGCTAATTACACCGAGACACTACACCGGCCGAATTCACCTCGGTGCGGCGTCAAGGATAGCTTCAGGGGATCAATACCGAGCAGAATTCAGTCGCTGCATGACGTCGATATTTCTTCGGCAAATGGGCTTCCAAAAGCCAGCCAAAAACGTCAAGGTTCCAAGGTAATACCGACCAGATTTTGGCCGGTATTCCTTCTCGGTATGAATGTGGACCGCTTGCACCAAATCCCTCATAACGCCTGGCTCACTGGTCCGAACTCCGATCTTCCACTTCCACGATCTAGATGACGTCCGTAGATCCAAGTTTTGTGAAGGGCTCAACCCCGTTTGACATTGTAAAAACCCCCGGCTCGTCGGTTCTTTGAGGCGCATCGCGTAAGACCTGATCGGGCTGCGAGACATGGGTTCCTTCCGATGGCAATATCTCCCTGTTCACGGCACCAAATCGTCTGATTCCAAGTGTTCCGGAAACTAGACTCATTCGTATTGATTCGTGATGAAGACACCGGAGGTTGAATCGCATTGCAAGTCCTTCGTCCCACGAGATCAAAGTGAGGGTTTTGTCTGCACCAAACCATCTGTCCGAGTTGCTGTACACAGGTGAGGGTTCCTCCATGATCCCAGCTCCAAGTTGCTCCCAAAAGTCTCCAAATGACCTGAGAACACTCCAAAAATGCAGGACACTCTAGGAGCTAATTCAAATCCTAAATAAAGCTAGAGCCAAAGACAAACTCTAACAAAACTAGCTAAATGTATGCATGAGACTCAATATTTGGAAAAAATGCAATCCTAAACATGACAAAATATGAGTATATCAACTACCCTTCTCTCAAGGCATTCATTGCCTTCTCAACCCACTTCTCACTTCACTCTCATTCTTTTCCAAACTACGGGTTTCATCTTTTCATTCTCAAACTCAGGCTTTAGGTCTAAACCTTTCACTTAGCTCTTTCTCACATAGCATTGCCTAGCCTCTTTTCTTTTCTCTTTAAACACTTGAGCCTTTTTGGCTTCTTTTCTTTTCTTTTCAATTAGAGGCTAGACTTTCTTTTCAAAACACAAGAGCTTTCTTTCTTTAAACAACAGATCCCAAACCAATTTCCTTCTTTTCCATCCCCTGGTTCTCATCTCAAACTCTCTCTTTTCCACTCAGTGTTTCCCAAGATCCCTTACAAGCCTATTCTAGACTCATGATGCAGAGCTAGATCTACATGAAACTCTACTCTTGTCGCCTTAAACCCAACACTTTATATCAAGTTTATTAAGAACAAGATCTCACATCTCTCACTAGAGTGTTTCAGGCTTTAAGGAAGGTTTGGTTTGAGGTAGGGAACTGTCTCAAGATGAGAGAACAGCTATTTGAGCTAGCAAAGAGTGGCAAAAAGAGAGAAGAGAACTCAAATGTTTTGTGGTACCCATGAGTTCACATTGATATGCACAAACATGATAATTAGATTGTCAAATCACAACTTGATCCAACTTAACACAGAAGCATTGAGACACTAGTTCCAAGCATGGTTCATCCTTGATTTCATACCAGTTTTGCAAGCAATAGAGAATTAATAACTAGGGCCATCAATTCAAGTTCTTAAGATGATTCTCTCTCTCAAAAAAAAAAAAAAACTATCATTACTACCATGCAAGTGATGGAACCTATTTGATTATGCAAGACTCAATCCAAAAAATGTGAATGCAACTAAAATGAACATTTTTTGTGAAAATTTTTCAGATTTCTTTTTTTTGGTTTTTTCTATGCACTTAGATGCAGACTCAAGATGCAAATCAAAAAAAGAACAAGAGAAAACATGATTAGTAAACACAAAACCCCTCCCCCACACTTAAATAACACAGTCCCATGTGGTATAAAAGCATCAGAAAGAGGAAAAATCAAATTCAAAATGCTAGACTTGGTCCACACACTTGGCGCGGAAAGGAGTAAGCTTAGTGTTTATGCAATGGTGTGGCTGGTTCTGAACCACACATTTGGCGTGGAAGCAAGGCATCTTAGTGTCCAAGGCTGATGACTCATGCGCAGCGTTTTTGACAAGTGCTCGGCCAAATGTCAGCGCATGAGAACCACCCTGAAACCTATAAATACCCACCTTCAGCTCTTAGTTTTCCACACTTAGAAATCAGAGAGAAATTCTAGAGTGAGAAAGTAGAGAGAGAAAGAGGGAAATGGTGAGTATTTCGGGTAGGAGTAGCTAGCGGGGAATGGTAGCGCGGTGCTGGCTCAGCGAATGGTCGGTAAGCCATAGAATAAACCTTTTCTGTTTAGATCTTGTCCTAGTCTAGTTATTCATTAGGTCTATATGGTTATAGATCTAAGGGAATCTCGGAGTTAGGAGCAAGAGAGGTTAAGATCGGAGCGGAATCTGCGTAAAAGGGTGAGTTCCGGTAGAGAGGAATTAATGGTTTTGTGCAGGGAACCTAAAAAACTGGAAAGGTCGTGAGTGGATTCAGGAAGGAATCCATATGGACCTATGTGTGTTTGCGTAAACCCACTGTAAAGATTCAGTAAGGAATCCGTGGTTTGTTTGTTTGTTGCATGAACCACGGAAAAGGTTAGTGGAACCTTGTGGTGTGTTAGGACACAAGCCCAGAGACTCGGAGGGATACTTGGGTCGCTCCCATGGCCGAGTGCTGCATGACGATGCAGCCCGACTGGTCGAGTGAAGGACCGCAAAGTCGGAAGCGAATCCGGTTCATGTGCCTGAGTGGCTTTGAATGTGTGGGAGGTTCGTCGGGCTAGAAGGTGTCATAGAAATCATGCAGTAAGGCACGTAGGATGTAGGGATCCCGTACGGTTTTTTATGTGTGTTGAGTTGTGTTTAGCTTCCGCATGTGCATACGATGACTGTTGCTTGATGTTGTGTGTGATTGCGTGATGATTGCATTGAACTTTTTGTGTGCATGTTGAATGTTCATTGCTTTCATACAAATGTTGAGCTTCGGCTATTTTGGGGTTGGGTCGGGATGACTAGCCGTAGACGGGTTCCGGACTCACTGGGCATTTAGTAGAAATGCTCATTATACAAATTTTGTCCTGCAGGTAACCTATAGACAGGAAACCTTAGAGGGTTCGTGGGACGTTAGGCCGCCGGAGTAGTTTGACGTTGTGAGTGTAAGCATAATAGATTGTATTATGTAAGACTATTTTGACTCGAGCTCTATTATATGATTTTTGGTAACTGTTTGTAAGCATACTTTATTAAGTAATAATAAAAGAGAGTTTTTATGGAACTCCTTGCTTTTCCTGATATTAGACCTTGTCTGGGTCGAAACAACTCAAGACCGGGAATGGGTTGAAAAGCCTTAGGCCTTGGTCGAGAGGCATGGTATCGGATGCGGTCTAGCCAAGACGGTATGGGATGTGTTGGCCGGATTGTCTCTGTTATCATTCTGTAGCACTCTGGGTTTTTTCTATTCATAGATCGAATCGGGGGTGTTTTTCAGGTGGTGGCTGAAACTGGTGTTGAACCGGCGCCTGCTGTTGGAACTGTGGTGGACCAAACCATGGTGGTGCCATTTGCTGTTGCTATGAACTGAAACCAGTACCCTGAAATGGTTGTTGTTGCTGACCAAAACCTTGATTCTGAGCAAACTGATTCTTAGGTTGAAAATACCCTTGAAAGTTGTTCTTGGGAACAAAGTTTTGTGGAGCTTGAGAATTGGGATAGACCTGGTCTTGTGGGTTTGCTACATTGGGATTCCTGTAAGAGAGGTTCTGATTTGCATTGCCATACTGATATCTCTGGAACCTCTGTTTGCCAATGTAGTGAAGTTCCTCCTGGGCTAGACCTTCTTCACTTATGTTCTCAAAGATCTGAGAAGGTTCCTCATACTCACCAACAAAGTGCATTGGCTTTTGAGTGGTGAATTTCAACTTGTCCAATTCACTTCTCAACTCCTTAACTTCTCTAGTGAGCCTCTGTTCTGAGCTTGAACCTTCAGATCTATTTGATTTGTCATAGTCTTCACCATAAGTGTCATTGCTCATTGCTAAGTTCTCCACTAGCTCTAAGCAGCATGAATCTCTTTTCCTAGAAATTTTGCATTGCAGGCAGTATCCAGCTGGTTTCTAATCTTGGGAAGAGCTCCTCTATAAAGTGTGCTGAGAAGAGAAGCCTCACTAAACCCATGGTGTGGGCATTGGTTTGTGTAGCTTCTGAATCCCCGGCAACGGCGCCAATTGATAGACAAAAACTTTTTAGGTCTCAGGGCTATCAATCCCCTTGTCAAAGTAGCATAAAAGAGGTTGTCAATCCAAGAATGTGGGGATAGACACTGAGCTATATGATCAGTTTCTCAATTCAAGTAAACAGGTGAGGTTTTGATTGATTAATGACAACTAAAAACTTAAACAAGATTAATGACTAAAGAAGTGATCAACCAAAGACAAGCAAATAACAAGATGATGATGAGAATGTATGTATGATGATGAGAAAGGTCTTAGACATGATAGTGGATTAGGGTGCCTTCAGTGATAAACTAGTGAGCTAATGAACCATATGATCAAGCAAACCATTCAACTTAAACATCATTAATTAAGTTAATCCTCTCATGAAGGTATCAACTTCTATGCCAAAACAGTTTCTAACCTAATCATCATTAGTGAAACATGAATCAACAAGCATTAAGAATCAGTTTAATCTGTCATTTAAGCATATAAACAATCATTCCCATGATGAATAACACTTAAACCTCTAACAACCTTGGTTCAGGCATTTCATTAAACACTTTTGGTGCATAAAATGCCCAGAATCTAGACCACATATGATGTGTATGGATCTAGCATTAAGAACAGGTTGTAGAGAATGGAATATGCATGATCTAACCCCTAAGCTTACTAATCTACCACTTAAGCACCCTAATCTACATATCTAAGACCTTAATATGGAGATTACTCACTAATCAGGATCAACACACTAGATTCTTTGCAAGATGTGTTGTTAATCATGATTAGAAGTGTGTAGATGAAGAGATAGATGATAGATTCAGAAGAAAACAGCTTTAAACACAAAGATCTCTCAAACTCTCTTGATTAAACCCTCAAAAATCAATATATCTCTTCTTAAGAGGAGTCTTTTCACAAAAGAGGCAAGAGACAAAATGAATAAAGCTTAGGTTTTGGGAAAAAAACCCTAAAAACTATATATATGTCTCTAAAACGAACCGGGTCAGCCCGGAACAAACCGGGTCATGACCCGGCTTTAGTGGGTGAAGTGACGAATGTGCGAGTTGGTCAAGAGTCTCCCAGGTCACATGCCCAAGTCGCATAGGTGAAGAAACTGTATTGTGAGGCTTAAATCCCTTAGTCTCAGCCGCACGCCCAAGTAGATGTGTTTTGCGAGTCTTTTTGCGGTTTAATCCTCTTCCTCTCCAAGTCGCATGACCAAGACGAAATCTGGGCAAGGTGTGTGTGCGACTTGGTCATCCCTTGGTCCCAAGCCGCATGCCCAAGTCGCATGACCAGAGGAAGAAACTTGAACGAGGTAAAACCCTTGTAAACTCAGCCGCATTACCTTCTCGGTGTGATTTGCGAATCCGTCTGCGGCCTGGTCTCCATTACTCCTTAACTCGCACGACCATGTAGCAGGGACCTTCAGGGATGTGTGTGGCTTGGTCTCCATTACTCCCAGGTCGCAGGCTCAAGTCGGTGTAGATTGCGAGTCCTCGTGCGGTTTAGTTCCAAGCGCGGCCAACTCGCATGCCTAAGTCGCACGGTTGTGGACTTAGCATTTTTCTTGCTCGGAAGCCTCAGACCTTATCCAGTGATAGCTTACTCGCACTTCTCAACTCGCAGCTTAACCTCCAGGCATTCATCTTCAGTCGTTGCGAGTTAACCAAGTCGCAAGACCATCTCGCAGCATTCAGGGCTCCTTTGACCACTTCACATTCATAGGAGAGTAACTTTCAGGATACTGGTCCAAACGGTGTAGTTCCAGTTTCAGTGGACAGAATACTCATACATCTTCAACTTTTATGAAGGGCTCGAGCTCAGGCGACGTCGGCAAAGACTCCGTTCTGCCAGTTCTTTGACGCGCGTTGCATTGGTCTTTTATCAGCTCCGAGACATGCACTGCGTCCGATCGCCGTAACTTTCAACTCATAACTCCAAATATGACGATTTCAGGTGTTCTGGAACTCGACCCTCTTGATTCTTGATGAAGACTCTGGAAGGTGAATCGCATTGCAAGTCCTTCGTCCCACGCGATCAAAGTGAGGGTTTTGTCTGCGCCAAACCATCTGTCCGAGTTGTTGCACACAGGTGAGGGTTCCTCCACGATCCCAGCTCCAAGTTGCTCCCAAAAGTCTCCAAATGACCTGAGAACACTCCAAAAATGCAGGACACTCTAGGACCTAATGCAAATCCTAAACAAAGCTAGAACCTAAGAAAAACTCTAACAAAACTAGCTAAATGTATGCATGAAAAATTATGAATATATCAATGGACGTCTCCGTTATAGGAGAAAAAAGCTACCTACGGAGGTTAAGTAAGCCAAGATAGATCCCGGTCTGAAATACATTATGTTATTCTGGTATGAGAGCGAGAGTTAATGGTAGAGATTAAGTTATTAGATGATTAGGGTGACGAGAGTTGGCTAATTTTATAAGTGTCTATCCTAGTTTCAGAATTATAGAAAATTCTTACTTTGATTCCCTGTGTTATAGATCATGAACCCTAGAGATGAACCCTAAGCCAGAGCTGTTTTTCATATAATTTTAATTCTTTGCTTAGTTATTTAGATTCAGTGACAACCAAAACACCCTTATAATTTGATTAGTTCTACAATTTATTTTAGCATCAGTTAGGAGTCCTCAACACACAAATCCATGTGGATTCGATCCCTAAGTACTACTGTGTTTGCTGTGCACTTGCAGCTTTGTTTAGGGTAAAACATGTAGTTTTCCACTGCACCTACATCAAGTTTTCGGCGTCATTTCCGGGTATTTGTGTGCTGTTGATTTGATTTCTCAATCTAATTTCAATTCTAGACCACAAGATTTTCGAGTTATACTAGAGTTTTTCTAACTTCTTTTTTTTATCTTTGCTTTCTTTGCTCTCACGTGCATGAAAACTAGGAGAAATCCTCCCAACATTGTACCACCCCTAGACGAGATCGACAAACACGAAAGAGAACTTTGGAGACTCAGACGAAGAATGCTCAAGATGGCCGATCCATTCACTCATCAGGAAAATACTTTAAACCGTGATCAAGATGGTCTAGATGGAGATGATGATGATTGTGATTCTATTCACGATAATGAACAAGTGGCTGATCAGGAAGCTGATGACCAGATACTGCTCGATGAAAAGGGAAATCAACTCCCTTGACGTGCTGCTCCGATCCCAAAGAGCAAAGGAATAATTAAAACATTGTTCCACCTAATGGAAGAGAAGCAAACGACCTATACAACTTGTAAATCCTGCAAGAAGACAGCCCCACATTAGAATCATTGCTGATTTTGATGCACCTCACCCACACTTTCAAAATAGATCAGCTATTTAAATACATATGCCAGCAAAGGGTGATTTCGAGATAAAACCTCAAATTGTGTCCTTTTGAAGCAAAATCAATTTCATGGAAACTCTACTAAGCATCCTATCGATCACATGAGTCTTTTTGAAGACATCTGTGGCATGGTGAGAACCACTCCAAGTTCTGCAGATTATGTGAAGTGTAAGCATTTTCCTTTCTCTTAAAGTGATAAAGCATTTAGATGGTTGAACTCTATGCCATCTGGCTCTATTACTTCATGGGATGAATGCAAGTCAGCTTTCCTGAACCACTTTTACACCAAGTCAAGATTGAACCAGCTGAGAAATAAGATCCAAAGTTTTAAACAAGGCCCCATAGAGTCATTCTACGAGGCGTGGGAATGATTCAAGGAGTATACGAGAGATTGCCCTGATCATGGTTTCTCTGGAGCAAACCTGCTAAGCACCTTCTACAGAGGATTTCAACAGAAGTATTCACTTTCTTTTGACACTACCAGTATTGGATATTTGAGTTTAAAGACTGTGACACATCTGATACCAATTGTGAGACCCCGCTCCCTTCTTCCTTACCGGGAACCAGACGGACCGGCTATCAAATCCATGACACCCAGAGTCTGCCTTTCATCTGGATTGGCTATCAACTCTGAACGCCCCCAACTGCCCCTGCCAGTGAGCCCAACGCCGTATAATCGGGGGCCCAACATCCTCTCTCTAGGCTTGTTGGCCCACCAACCACCCCTACTAGTGAGCCCAACACCCTCTTTCTAGGCTCGTTGGCCTACCACTGTCCGACGGTTGGCCTCTTTCTATGTCCATGGGCCCACCCCTGTCCGACGGTCAGGAGTCGCTTGGTCCGAGAGGCTCGTAAGAATTGTCTACTGTCCCTGCAACCACCACGTGATCTTTCCTCGTGCTTTGTCCTCACTCGCACGGTACCACAGACTACTTCCCGGTAGGTCACCCATCCTAAGATTTGCTCCAGCATAAGCACACTTAACCATGGAGTTCTCTCAAGACACTTGACCGGAAAAGATAAGTGCACTTTGATGACATAGGTAGCCAAATCAATTCTTATAAGCCTTTTCACATATACCGGAAATCGGGATGTCATAATTCTCCCCAACTTCCAAGGAATTAATCCTCGAATTCTCAACCACGTCCCAAGATGCCACCCGGGTCAAAGCTGGTTGGCTAACCTGACGCTCTGATACCAATTATGAGACCCTGATCCCTTCATCCCGACCAGGAACCAAACGGACCAGCTATCAAATCCATGAGACCCTGAATCTGCCTTTTATCTGGATTGGCTATCAACTCTGAACGCCCCCAACTGCCCCTTCCAGTCGGTCTCATCTACGAACACATGTGCTCGATGGTTCTACTTCATGTCCAACTCACACACCCAAGTCGCATAGCTTTTTGGACTTAGCCAAATTTGATTATGGAGGTCTCTACCTTGATCAGAGTCTCCTTACACGCATCTCTAAAGTTGCAGCTTGCTTCCAGAGTTTGAACATTTATGGGTGCGAGTTTATGATGTGGTGTGTGTCGAGGGTTATCAAGTTTTACCCTAAATGAAATCAATAGCCGCAAGTGCACAGCTGGTATGGAGGTGGTGGCACATATGTCTTCTCTGGTTCAGGTTCTTTTGCTACCTCTTTACCCTTTTCTGTCCTTGGTTTCTCAGCAACTTGATCATCTTTTAAGGCTGCCTCCCCCTCAGTTTGATCATTGTCCTCAATGATCACATTGTTGTTCTCAATACCAGGTAACTCCTTTCCACTCCTCAGTGTGATGGCCTTAGCATATTCCTTAGGGTTGGGTTCAGGCTTTCTAGGTAGGTGACCTTGGTTCCTTGAGCTTGAGGCCTGGTTCTGCTTCAGTTCCTTGATTTCCTGCTGCATGGCTGCATTCTGGCTTGCAAATATCTGTTGACCCTGAAGTAGTTGTTGCAGAATACCAACCATATCTGACCCCATCTGTGGCTGCTGCTGAACCGTTGTTGGCTGAAAGTGTTGTTGAACCGGCGCCTGCTGTTGGAACTGTGGAGGACCAAACCCTGGTGGTGCCTTTTGCTGCTGTGAACTGAAACCAGTACCCTGAAATGGTTGTTGTTGCTGACCAAATCCTGATTCTGAGCAAACTGATTCTTGGGTTGAAATGACCCTTGAAAGTTGTTCTTGGGAACAAAGTTCTGTGGAGCTTGAGAATTGGGATAAACCTGGTATTGTGGGTTAGCTACATTGGGGTTCCTGTAAGAAAGGTTCTGATTGGCATAACCATACTGATATCTCTGGAACCTCTGATTTCCAATGTAGTTTAGCTCCACTTGGGTTAGTCCTTCTTCACTTATGTTCTCAAAGATTTGAGAAGGTTCCTCATACTCTCCAACAAAATGCATTGGCTTCTGAGTGGTGAATTTCAACTTGTCCAATTCACTCCTCGACTCCTTAACTTCCCTAGTGAGCCTCTGTTCTGAGCTTGAACCTTCAGATCTATTTGATCTGTCATAGTCTTCACCATAAGTATCATTGCTCATTGCTAAGTTCTCCACTAGCTCTAAAACAGCATGTATCTCCTTTCCCAGAAAGTTCCCATTGGAAGCAGTATCCAGCTGGTTTCTAATCTTGGGAAGAGCTCCTCTATATAGTGTGCTGAGAAGGGAAGCCTCACTAAACCCATGGTGTGGGCATTGGTTTGTGTAGCTCCTGAATCTCTCATATGCTTCACCAAAACTCTCATTGATGTGCTGAGCGAAGCTAGAGATTTGGTTCCTCAGTTTTGCAGTTCTTGAGGTGGAGAAGAACTTAGATAGGAAAGCTTGCTTGCATTGCTCCCAGGTTTGAATGGAGCCTCTTGGAAGATTCTTTTCCCATTGGTGAGCTTTGTCACCAAGACTGAATGGGAATAATCTTAGCTTGAAACTGTCCTCAGAAACTCCATTAATCTTGGTCAGGTCACACACTTTATCAAATTGATCCAAGTGTTCCAAGGGATCTTCCATTGCTAGTCCATGGAACTTTGAGTTCTGGACCATATTCAACAAGGATGCCTTCAGTTCAAAGTTGTTGTTTTGCACAGGTGGTGCCTGAATTCCAGCTCCATACTAATGAGCATTGGCCCTGTCATTCTCTCCAACATAGACTTGTGGTTGCTCATATCTTCTTTGCTGGTGTTGGAAGGGCTGATGTTGGTGGTGCACCTGTTGTCTTTGCTGTACATTGGCCTGATGCCTCTGTTGATGAGCTGGAGCTTGTCCCTGGTGGACATAAGCTTGTTGGTGATGCATCTGTTCCTGATGAACATTACCCTGATGTAACCCCTAACCAACTCCATGACCAGCTACATTACCAGCTCCATCACCCTGAGCTTGTTGCTCCTGAACTGGTTGTTCTATGTCTACCACGTGCTCTCTTTGTTCTTCCATATCAGCCTGATCAATCTGTCTTCCACGTCTGTCCCTTCTCCTCCTTGGTACCAAAAGATTGATGTTGTCGTTGAGAGGGAAAGGTGGACCACAGCTTCTTGATCTAGACCTGGTGTTCATGCACCTGAAATCACAAACAGAACTTGAAAGTAATCAGTAAAAACAAGAAAATAAGCACTTGATCTCAAGAACAGATCAGAGCTTAATGCTAAACAAACCACAATTTGGCAACGGCGCCAATTGATAGACAATACTTTTTAGGGTCTCAAGGCTATAAATCCCCTTGTCAATGTAGCACAAAGAGGTTATCAATCCAAGAATGTGGTGATAGACACTAAGCTATGTGATCAGATTCTTAATTCAAGTAAAAAAGTGAGATTTTGATTGACTAATGACAACTACAAACTTAAAACAGGATTAACAACTAAAGAAGAACTAAACAATGACAAGTGATATGGATATGATATGATGGAGGCATGAGATTCTAGACATGATAGTTGGCTAGGGTGCTTTGGTGCTAAACTAGGAATGCTAATGACAATGATGAGACAGGATTCAAATGATTAAGAACTCTAATCTAGATTAATCCTCTCATGAAGGTATTAACCCCTATACTAATCCATTTTCAAACCAAATCATCATTTGTGAAATATGAATCAGTATGCATTAATAAACAGTTCTAAATGATCATTCAAGCAAATAACAATACATCATCATGCAGCAAATGCTTAAACCTCTAATACAGCTCTTTCAGGAATTTCATCAAACACTTTTGGTGCATGAAATTCCCAGAATCTAGATCTCAAGTGATGTGCAAGGATATAGCCTAGAGAACAGCTGTTTAGAGAGATGAATCAATGAATCTAGTCCTAAGCACTCCTAATCTAACACTTTAGCACCCTAACCTCCACATCTAGAACCTCATTAAGGTGACTACTCACTAATCATACTAATCTCTCTTAAACCTTTGCAAGTTGAGAAGATTGGCATGATTAATGATGAGAAATTGAGATGGAGATGATAGATTCAGAAGAAAACAGCTTTAAACACAAAGATCTCTTAAACTCTCTTGATTAAACACTCAAATATCTATATTTCTCTTCTTAGTGGAGTCTTTTCACAAAAGAGGCAAGAGACAAAGGGAATAAAGCTTAGTCCTTTGGGAAAAAACCCTAAAAACTATTTATATGTCTCTAAAAACGAACCGGGTCAGCCCGGAACAAACCGGGTCCTGACCCAGCTCTAGTGGGTAAAGTGGAGAATGTGCGAGTTGTTCAAGTGTCTCCCAGGTCGCATGCCCAAGTCGCACAGATGAAGAAACCCTCTTGTGAGACTTGAATCCTTTGGTCTTAGCCGCACACCCAAGTAGATGTGTTTTGCGAGTCTTTGTGCGGCTTGAACTTCTTCTTCTTCAACCCGCATGACCAAGGCAAAATCTGGGGAAAGTACATGTGCGACTTGGTCATCCCTTAGTCCCAAGCCGCATGCCCAAGTCGCACAACCAAGGAGAGGGGCTTGAACGAGATAGAACCTTGTAAGCTCAGCCGCATGCCCATCGAGGTGTGAATTGCGAGTCTTTGTGCGGCTAAGCCTTCTGTGATCCTTAACTCGCACGACCATGTAGCAGGGACCTTCAAAGATGTGTGCGGCTTAGTCTCCATTATTCCCAGGTCGCACGCTCAAGTCGGTGTAGATTGCGAACGTCTGTGCGGTTTCGTTCCAAGCGCGGCCAACTCGCATGCCTAAGTCGCACGGTTGTGGACTTAGCATTTTTATTGCTCGGGAGCCCCAAACATTATCCAGTGATAGCTTACCCGCACTTCTCAACTCGCAGCTCAACTTCCAGGCATTCATCTTCAGGCCTTGCGAGTTAACCAAGACGCAAGACTATCTCGCAGCATTCAGGGCAGCTTGGACCACTTCGCATTCAGGGAGGCGTAACTTCCAGGATATTGGTCTGAATTGTATGAGGTTTCAGAGGACAGAAGACTCATATATATTCAACTTTGGTGAAGGAAGCTTCGATTCTTGGGTAGTGGAAGGTTTCCTTGAGGGCTCGTCTTCGCAGTGCATTGACACGATCAGAGAGAGGCTTCTAGACGTGTGTCCATTCCGGAAACGTTATCTTCTTGCTCACAGCTCCGAATTGAATGATCTCAAATGTTCTGGAAAGAGGACTCAAATAACTCGGATTCTGATGAAGGCCCTGTAAACTGAATCGGTCTGGAAATGCACCGTCCTTCGCATTCTTCTGAGCTCATCGGGTCGGTCTAAAACGGCAGCGAGACGGGAGTTCCTTCTGACGAGCTTTACTCTCTTCTCACGTGTCCGAATTCTATGATTTCACTTGCTCTGGAACCGTGATCCAATCTTCTCCAACTTTGATGAAGCACCCGACAGCTGAATCGGACTGGAAGGTTCCCCGGACAGGCGATTTCGGAAATGTGTCTGCACCCAGAGATTTTGGCCGAGAAATTCATTAAGCCGGTACGCGTTTTCGCCGAGGAATCCACCCGCGGTACGTGAGAATGGCCGAGAAAACCTTCCTGCGGTACGTGAGAATGGCCGAGAACCTCCAAAAACCCATTTTCACCATCTTTCAAGTCCTGGTTGCCATTTCTCTTCCTTGATCCATCTCTCTAACTCCAAATAGCTCCAAATACATCTGATAAACACTCAAAACATGCAAAGACTCATTGGGACCAAATGCAACTCCTAAGTCCTAAAAGAAACCCTAAGGACCTAAAATGCGTGAAATAAGATATGATTTGGAATGAAATATACAACCTAAATGATGCAAATTATGAACATATCAACTTCATTGGAAATAGCACTCAAATATCTCAAATTTGGTGAAGAAACCTTCAGAGCTTGGGAAGTGGAAGGTTCCCTGGACGGCTCATCTCTGCAGCGCATTGAAACGATCGAAAAGAAGCTCTTGGACCAGTGTTCACTCCGGAGACGGTATGTTTCAGCACACAGCTCCAAACTGGATGATCTCAGAGGTTCTGGAAAGAAAACTCAAAGACCTTAAATCTTGATGAAGGCCCCGGCAACTGAATAACACTGAAAAGGCATCGTCCTATGCAATCTTTGTGACTCATTGGTTTTGTCTTGAAACTGTTGCGAGACAGGTGTGTCTTCCGGTGAGCTTAACTCTCTGCCCACGACTCAAAATCAAATGATTTTACCTGTTCCTGATCCGTGACCTGATAATCACCAACTTTTATTAAGACCATGTAATCTGAATCGGACGTTAAAACTCCCTGGAGAGGCGATCTTTCCAGTCGTATCGGATTACTCCGGAATGGATGCGAGACAGGTCTGTCTTCCGGTGGCCGTATCTTTCAGCTCGCTACTCCAAGTTCATCGACTCCAACTGTTCTAAAATCTTGACTCAATTATCTTAATCTTTACTAAAGATCCCGGAGGCTGAATCGGCCGGAAAGACCTTCCGGTAAAGCGATTTCGGAAATGTATCCGCACCCGAGATTTTTGGCCGAGAAACTTGAACAGCCGGTACGCGTTTTGGCCAAGAAATCCACCCGCGGTACGTTAAAATCGCCGAGAAAAAGCTTCCTGCGGTACAGGCTATCACCGAGAACCTCCAAAAGGCTGTTTTCACCATTTTTAAAGCTCTGATCACCATTTCTTTTCCTGGTTTCATCTTTTCAGCTCCAAATACACCTGATAAACACTCCAAACAATGCAAAGACTCATTGGGACCTAATGCAACCCCTAAGCCCTAAAACAACACCTAAAGGCCTAAAATGCATGAAATAAACCATGATTTGGAATACAACCTAAATGATGCAGATTATGAACATATCAAGGACAATATCATGGGTGCACAAAATGTTAGACAAAGTTATCGCCTCTGTATGCAGAAACGGAAGCCCTCATATGGGATATGCATTGCATGTTAGAGAACCATAAGACAGAAGTAGCTTTTGCAACAGACTGTTCGGAGTTGGTGAAGATAGTGTCTGCACCAGAAGAATGGCCAGCATTTGCTCTACACTTGGAGGAGATTGTGAAGATGAAGGGCAGGTTTAGCTTTTTCACTTTATCACATATCCCACGCGCAAAGAACTCAAAGGCAGACAACTTAGCAAGGAAGACTCGTGTCTACCTTCAGGAAATCATCTATGTAAACTCAGTGCCACCAGTTTGACTAGCCGAAGCGTTCTAGGGACTTAGGCTGTTGACCAAACAAAAAAAAACAGAAGACTAGTTTGCAAACAAAATATTTGAAGAAAAACCTTGAACAAATAGTAAAACTAAAGGTGAAAAATCATTTTTGCTGCAGCAGAAAAAATGTCTCATTCTCATATACATTCATAAATGTGTATGAAGACATCCCAAAAACATGAGAAACATTCAAATAATCACATAAGTGATTTAAAAAAACATTCCTATACTGTTACGAACCTTTCCTGAATATGAGGAAGGCCTTCTTAAATTTTAAATCATGTAAGGTATGTTATTGGTTTAGGAATGTCTTCCTGAAATCATCCAAATAAAAGAGGTATATAAGGTGATAATCAACTTCTGGTCTCGTCAGTAACCCTTGTACAAAAAAAATGAACAATTAAAGGAAGGAAAGCAACAATCAGATCCTTAAAATATAAGACTAGATCTACAAACAAAATGTTCGCCAAAAAACCTTGAACAAATAATAAAAGTAAGGTGAAAAATCAGTTTGCTGCAGCAAAACATGTCTCATTCTGATACGATCTCCCAAAGGCTTATCACACACTTGGTCCGGTTGGGTTGATAGATCCTTGACTCCGAACGATTCTTGGAGCAAATGCTAAGGCATGAGAGAAAGACTCCCGAAAATCCTTAGGCCCAAACTCACGAAGAACAATTTGAAACAGGGGGGTGAAACAAAGAAAGAAAGAATTGCCGGTTAAAGGATGTTAGGGCGTGAGAACTAGGTTCCCAAAATTCCCTAAGCCCCTAAAACTACTAACGAAAATCTCAGACTTTGCAAAGTGAAGGCTGCGTCAAGTCCGATGAGAAGAACTTGATAAACCGAAAAGAATTCTAGGCTAAACACCTAAGAATCGAAAAAGAAGTTATCAAAAGAACAAATGAGAAAAATCTTAAATTTTATTAAGGAAAAGTGAATGAATCAAAATGAGAAGGGTTCCTCCCTTTATATAGGGGCGGATCAGACCAAGGGTCATGCATAGGAAATTACAAAGATAATAAATGAGTTTGACTAAAACTTGGACTGACTATTCGCCTAGCTTTGACTAACCCTTGAGCTGCTCCAGCGAAAATGACTCTTGAACTCACTGAACCGTGAACCAAGCATGTACTGAACTACAGCCGTGTGTTGGTATAGCCTTTGACCTCATTAAAACCCTACCCGGTAAACCCATTGGGACAAACCCGGATGTAAGGAAAAAGAGTACCAAAAACTATACCAGGTCGAAGTCAGTAAGTACCCTGGTACATGAGAAGGGTCACGGCTTTAGTTGTTGCTGGTTCCATGTTCTGGTTCCTGAGCTCGGTAAGTAGCTTCTGAACAGCTCCTGCCAACCTCCTGATGTGTGATCTCCTCATTGGCCCGTCCGGAATGACCAAGGCCGCGTCCTGAATGACCAAGGCCACGTCTGGTTCCTGCTCCAAGTCCTCATCTTTAACCCGTGGTTCAGCCTCTGGTTCCATGATCGCTCATCCCCCCCCTCTTGAAAAGGACTTGTCCTCAAGTCGACTCCATCTGACACGAAAGGGATAAGGTCGGCAATATTAAAACTGGAACTAACAGCATACTTACCTTGGAGATCAATTTTGTAATCGTTGTCATTGATCTTCTCCAAAATGGTGAAGGGACCGTCCACTTTTGGCAGCAACTTGGACTTCCTCTTTTCCGAAAATCGTTCCTTCCTCAAGTAAATCCACACCAAGTTGCCTGGCTCGAAAATTTTCTCGGTCCGACTTTTGTTGGCATATTTCCAGTACAGCTCCGTCTTATGCTCGATGTGCTTCTTGGCTTTCTCATGCATCTGCTTAACCAACTCAGCTTTCTTTTTGCCGTCCATGTTTACACGTTCACTCAGAGGTAAGTGAGTTAGATCCAAAGGAGTAAGCGGATTAAAACCATAAAAAAACTGAAATGGTGAATACAAAGTACTAGAATGCACAACATGATTGTAAGCAAACTCAACATGAGGCAAGCAGTCTTCCCAAGTCCTAATATTTTTCTTAATCAGAGACCTCAAAAGAGTAAACAAGGTCATATTGACCACCTCGGTTTGACCGTCGGACTGTGGGTGACAAGTCGTAGAGAAACAAAGCTTGGTTCCTAATTTAGACCAGAGGGTCTTCCAGAAATAGCTAAGGAACTTTATATCTCTATCCGAGAATGGTCCTAGGCATTCCATGCAAACGCACAACTTCCCTAAAGAACTAATCAGCAATATTCGATGCATCGTCGGTCTTATGACATGGTATGAAATGGGTCATTTTCGAAAACTTATCTACCACAACAAAGACCGAGTCCCTACCACGTCTAGTCCTAGGCAGACGTAACACAAAGTCCATCGATATGTCGGTCCAAGGTGCACTAGGAATGGGTAAAGGAGAGTACAGAGCTTGGTTTTGGCTTTTGGACTTAGCGTACCTACAGGTCGTGCACCGGCTGCAGATCCGTTCCACATCTCGTTTCATGTGTGGCCAGAAAAAGTGTTCATGAACCACAGCCAAAGTCTTAGTTACTCCAAAATGTCCCATAAGACCGCCTCCATGAGCCTCCCTAACAAGTAAATCACGAAGAGAAACGTTAGGTATGCAAAGGCGATTCTCATAAAACAGATAATCATCATTATGAAAGTATTTTCCCAAAGCAAACTTAAGACAGGATTCGTAAACTCCCTGGAAATATGGATCAGAAGCATAAGCTTCCTTAATAAATTCGAAACCAAGGACCTTGGCATCCAGGGTAGAGATCAGCGTGTATCTCCTGGACAAAGCATCGGCCACGACGTTTTCCTTGCCTTGCTTGTATTGGATCACATACGGAAACGTCTCTATGAACTCCACCCAATGGGCATGTCTCTTGTTCAGCTTCTGCTGCCCCTTAAGATGCTTGAGTGACTGGTGATCTGTGTGAATCACAAACTCTTTCGGCCAGAGGTAATGTTGCCACGTTTGGAGTTCACGGACCAAGGCGTAGAGCTCCTTGTCATAGGTTGGGTAGTTGAGAGTGGCTCCACCCAGCTTTTCACTAAAGAACGTGACCGGCTTCTTTTCCTGCATTAGCACAGCCCCGATACCTACACCAGATGCATCACATTCAATTTCAAAAGTTTTAAGGAAATCTGGTAAGACAAGTAAGGGTGCATGAGTAAGCTTGTGTTTCAGAAGCTGGAAGGCGTCGTCCTGAGCCTGTTCCCACTTGAAGCCCACGTCCTTTTTGATGACCTCGGTCAATGGTGCGGCTATGGTGCTAAAATCTCGGACAAACCGCCGATAGAACCCAGCCAGTCCGTGAAAGCTCCTGACTTCTCCAACCGTCTCTGGACTCAGCGAATCCCGAATGGCCTTGATCTTTTCTTCATCGACCTGAATGCCCTGCGAGCTCAGAACAAAGCTGATAACACCGTATTTTGACCACTTTTATGGATCGTTTTGAAATACTTTCTCTATGTTTTTAATTGCTTTTAAGTACTTTTATCACGTTTTTCTAGTATTTGTATTTCCAAGACTCTTTTCAGGAAACTTAGGGAAAAGCTTAACAAAATGGATAGAAAACCATATTTCAGCTCAGAGTCAAACCGTCAGAAGTTCACCCATGATTGAAGGCTTTCTCACCGTCTGATCCAGCTCAAATTTGGAGACCTTAAAGATGGAAGTATCAGCTTTCCAGTGCACTTTACAGCTTGGCAATCCAACGGTTCAATCAAAAGATACGCGAAGAGCAAGATGTCCCGTAAACCAGCTGGCCAGCACTTCCACCCGCGGCCAACAAGCATTTTCCCGCGGTCAGGAGCATCCCGACCGCGGCAAACCATACATTCCCCGCGGTCAGAGCCCTCCCGACCGCGGCCATCAACCTCCGAGCCCAAAAAGCCCATTTCTGAAGCCCACATTTGGAGAAACCCTAAGTGACGTCCAGAGAGGTCTTGAGCACTATAAATACATGTCTTAGGAGCCCTAGAATATCGGGCAACCTCATATCATCTTTCATTACTTCAAACTTTTATTGTTTTGCTTTAGCTTTTAGGGAGAGAGAGATTTGTTCTCTTGAACCCTTGTTCTTTCTTTTTCAATTTCGGTTTCTATTCTACTTCTTATTACTATGCTTTTAATTTCGTTCATTATGTCTGAGTAGTTCTATTGTTGGGATTAAGGGATTTTCGATGGGGATTTATATGTTCGATGAGGATTCCATGAGCTTTTGAGCCGAATCTTAGAACTTTTTCTTCTGAATTCGTTTTTACTACATGAGCGTAGCGTCATGAACTACAATCTGATCCAGATGCTTGGTGACATGAAAGTGTTCTTCAGGTATCAGATCTAGTTTGGGAGAGCAAAACAAACATAGGAGTGGAAACCTACCTATGGGCGATTTGTGAATTAGGACGAGTCTTAAACATAATGCATCTCTTCTCTTCCAGGGTCAGAGTGGAAACCTACTGGTCAGGGTTGAGAGAGATAGTTGTCTATGATCACGACAGTGGCGTATTCATACGTCCGTGACTCCAGTTCGAAAAGTTTAAGCTAAGATCTTACAAAATTTCCTCTCTAGCAATGTTTTGAATCGTTCGTACCCCTGAGAAAACTTCCCTGAAGCCCAACGCCTTTTTCTCCATTGATTTACACCGATTTTCTTTAAGCTTTAGTTCAATATTGTCTTTCTTTTTTAGTTCATTTTCATTTAGGCATTAGAATATCCGTTTTTATCATTTTTAGTCATTTTCGTTAAGTTTAGTTATTGCGTCATTTAATTTCTGTATTCTCTTTTAAGATTTCGTTTTCTACATTTTAAAGACACTACCAAACCCCCATTAAACCGTTTAGTTCTAGACTTCCTTACTTTAACTTATTTTCAAAGGCTTTTTGCAGCAAAAGATCCTCCTTCCCTGTGGATTCGATCCCTAAGTACTACAATTGATCAGCTGTGCACTTGCGGCTATTGATTTCAATTAGGGTAAAACTTGACAACCCTCACTCGACAGCACACCACATCAAGTTTTTGGCGCCGTTGCCGGGGAAGGCACGCGTTACCTTTTCTGCAAAACCCCGAGAAAGGTTAGTAAATCGACTCTAGAACCCCTTTTCTGCAATTTTCCATTTTTCGGTTATTTTGTTTCCATTTCAGAAGATATGGATCCGATAAATTGAAATAAAAAAAATGAGGAAGGTTTCTATTACACTCCTCAAGCCACCAGACGCAGAGAGAAGCATCTAAGCGATCTCTACGAAGAAACTCAAAGCGAAGACAACAGAACGTCCCAGAAGGAACCCTGCGCACCTCAAATGGCCAACCCTGAACAACCTGCTCGTCGGCTGCCTCACAAGAATGAAAACGTCAAACCCATTCACCGATTGGAGCTACTAGAATTGGCAGTCTCGCACTTACTCGACGTTCAAGCAAGATCCACAATTGACGAGAGAATTGACGAGAGAATTGACGACTTGTCAATACTCTTTAAGAGAAAGCTTGAAGATCTTTCAGCTCAAGTCAAGACCGTCGAAAGCCAGCTAAACGAAGGTGCTGAGACCATCCAGGAGAGGATGAAAGCAATCGAAGAACGAGTTGGAGCACACGAAGTTCGCATTCGCAAAGCCGGTTGGAGCATCCGCACCTTAGAGATCCAACTTGGTGAAGCAGAAGAGACTATTAACTACCACAACAACCAAACCTATTCCTACGTGGAAGAGATTTGGGATGGAGTACACATGGTTCAAGAGAAAGCAGAGACAATAGACTCAACTGTGGACGAAGTAGTCTATACCCTCAACGAAATCGAAAAGAAGGTCGAAAAGCTTATGCAAGGATGTGAAACGAATGGTTCGACGCCTAAAAGAGGAGAAGACGGAGTTAGAAGGTGCAGGAATCAGTTCAGATGGCAGAGGAGCAGACGAAACTGAAGAAACGACTCGGAGCCCCATTCCCGCAGTCGGAACTCACGTGACCGCGGCCAACAAGCTTCCAGTCGCGGTCGTGAGCATCCTGACCGCGGCAAAGCCCTCTTCACCCGCGGTCGTGGAGCTTCTACCCGCGGCCAGCACTCTTTCAGATGCCTTTCAGCCTTTTCCCACTCCTACAGATCAATGCTCATTTGATACAACTGCTGGGATGGTCAAAACCCCTCTTCAGGAGCAAACGGTGTATGCTCTCAGCTCCAAAACATCTCAAGAAGAAAATGAGGTACTCCCTTGCAACATAGTTTTAGCATATGAGGATGAATATGAAGGGCACTACCTCGAAGATGAAGACTATCGTCTGTTCATAGAAGGAGGGAATCCAGACAAAATGGTGGAATTAGGAGCACCAATCTCCAGAGAAAGGCTCATTGAATTCAACAAGTTTGTGAAATCAATCCCTCTTTACACAGGTTTCGATGATATATGGCATCTTGGTTGTTTGCAAGTTTTCTTTAGGTACAGCAAGGAGACAAAGGAGGATATCAGAACCTATTTTGAGAGGGCCAGACGTCTGACTTTTCCCAGGACATCACCTGATGCTGCTGTTTATTCAATCCACCTCCAGAGACCGGAAGAGTGCAGCCATTACACCAACAGAATCAGCAAAGAAAAGCTCGATGAATTCAATGATGTGGTTTGAAATTTTCCTGAAGGAATCACGTTTGCCAGAGCTTGCAAGGACTTCATGATAGGCCACTACTTCTGTGAGAGCAAAGAATCAATCCCTGAGATAGAAGACTTGTTCAATCATGCCAGAAAAGGTAAACCTGTTCGAACACTTCACAAAATCGATGGTGTAGGTCAGTTTCTTATCTCTTGTTCTATTAGAGGAGAAATATTTAAAAACGTGCTATGTGATTCTGGAGCTTGTCTTAACATGATGTCCAAGGCAATTGCTTTGAGACTTGGTATCAAACACCTGCGCAGGACTAGAGCAAAGATTTGCCTAGCTGATGATTCTAATGCAACACCTCAAGGAATAGCTCATGAAATGCCTTTGAGAATAGGAGATTGCATTGTGCCTGTCGACTTCTACATTGTCGAGACGAGAGATGCAACTTATCCAGTGATTCTGGGATGGTCTTTTCTAGCAACTTCCGAAGCTATAATGGACTGGCCAAACCGGAGGATTTCATTTGCTAATATCGACAAAGATGTCTTTACAGAAGCTGTTCCATACAACAGCAAAGCAGGAAAACGTTCTGCAGCAGAAGAGTTTGAAGAAGAACTTTGGAGTGACGAAGAACCTGCTAGGCAAAGCAAGGAGATGTCGAAAAAGACTTGTCTCAGGACAAGGTCTTCTTCATTGGAATAAGTCACGTCCAACACCAAAAGTCGAGCTAACCGACTTAAAACAGAAGCGCTCAATGGGAGGCAACCCATTTAGGTATTGTTTTCTTTAGGATTTTTCTTTCTTTTTCTTTTGATCTTTTTCTTTTTCTTAGTTTCAGGTGTTTCTTATAAAACAAAAAAGCCCAAAAAATCAAAAAACCCAAAAAGACCAAAAAGAAGGATGGTACCTGACTGCTCGGCTCAGCAGGAACCAAGGAGAAGCAGGAAGAGGCCGCAAAATAAGCCCCCGCGGTCACAGGTGTTTGGACCGCGGGAAACTACTCATCGACCGCGGTCGCGTGATCCTGACAGCGACCAAGCGCTTGGTTACCGCGGTCGTGCAGCCCCTGACCGCGGCAAATGGTCGTTGACATCAAACCCGACCCAAACCACCCCCTTCACCCCATTTCACCTCACCAATCACCCTCCACCTCATTCATCACCCTCCACCACCTTCATCACCACCTATCACCTTCCCAAACCCCTTCGAATGAATCCGGTTCATCTCCACCAGCATCCCGGATCCAGGTAAGTTCTCTTTGTCCTTACCAATTCGATTATCTATGCATTTTTCTCATCCAATCTCGACTTGTTTCACACTGAGGACAGTGTGATTTAAGTCTGGGGGAGGATTTCATCCCTTTCTAACCACTTTTTTTTCATGAGTCTTGCATTATCTACACTTTTTGCATTTTCCTTAAAGTTTTTCAAAATCGGTTTTCAAAACAAAATACGTTTTAAAGGGAATGGTGAACATGAATCAATGATAGTTGACTGTGTGCTTTAGACTGTTCCTAGTGACTTGCTCATTCATGATTTAGGACTAGACTAGGCGGTAGCTAAGCACATTTGAAACGAAGTACCCCAGAGGAATTTGAATGATTTCGATTTAGATGAAGGGATACACTAGCTCTGTTTTATTTGGACTTAATTTGGTCTTAATTTTCTCATTGAAGCATTAGACCAGGGAAACGAATCATACATTCAGGACTCCTTTATCCTTTTACCACTCTCTGTTGATCCTGAATGGCTAGTTCATCTTTAGCTAGTTCCCCACCTTAACCAATCCTCTTTCAAACCACATGCACTCTTGTTTTCTATTGTCTATATGCAGATAAGTGCAAAAACGTTGGAGAGAAAGAGGAACGACGCAGTTTTCAGTCACCAAGGACAGAGACCTGCGATTTGCCGGAAAAGTTCCCGGAAGGATTCAACACAAGAGGAAGCTCAGTTTGCCTTAGAAAAATCTCAAATTTTGGTACAATCTCGTCCTCTAGTCTCTCTCTCTTTAAAAGGCATTTCCTTTCCAAAACAAAAAACAAAAAAAAATCCGAAAATTATAAAAGAAAGGAAATAAAAGCCTTAGAGAGTCTAGAGAGGTCGAATTTTAAATCCCAAGGCAACTGGAGTTTGATTTTATGGAGTTTTTGGATATTGTTTTCTGATTCCCGGAAAGAATCTAAGTCTGGGGGAACAGCTGTTTACAACAAAGGAAGAAGGATTATGCAACAACATTTGGCAAGAAGAAGTAACTGAAAACTGTGGTCATCAATAGGTCCTTATCTCTCTTGCGGTTTTGCATATTATCTTGCATCCTCTAGATCTTCAGGTAACCCAAAACACTTTAACTCCACCACTTAAATAGCCCTTTAATGTCAAACGCCGTCTACCCTGGATGATGTCTTTAATGAAAACTCGCTATTGAACTTAATGAATGTAGAGAGCTAGTTGACTGAAATCAAGATTTAGATTGTTTAAGTTTTGTATGACGGAAAAAGTGGACTAGTATCTCTTGTGCTTTGGTGAGAATTTTCTAGACTAAGTTGTGGATTGATGCACTATCTTTGGTCCTAGTTTAGAGTTCATGTCTATGAGATTTGTGCATTCTCTATTTTTGTTTTCACTTAACCAGTTTAGGCTTTTGCTTTGTTTGAGGACAAACAAAGGTTTAAGTCTGGGGGAGTTGATAACACCGTATTTTGACCACTTTTATAGATCGTTTTGAAATACTTTTTCTATGTTTTTAATTGCTTTTAAGTACTTTTATCACGTTTTTCTAGTATTTGTAGTTCCAAGACTCTTTTCAGGAAACTTAGGGAAAAGCTTAACAAAATGGATAGAAAACCAGATTTCAGCTCAGAGTCAAACTGTCAGAAGTTCACCCATGATTGAAGGCCTTCTCACCGTCTGATCCAGCTCAAATTTGGAGACCTTCAATATGGAAGTATCAGCTTTCCAGTGCACTTTACAGCTTGGCAATCCAACGGTACAATCAAAAGATACGCGAAGAGCAAGATGTCCCGTAAACCAGCTGGCCAGCACTTCCACCCGCGGCCAACAAGCATTTTCCCGCGGTCAGGAGCATCCCGACCGCGGCAAACCATACATTCCCCACGGTCAGAGCCCTCCCGACCGCGGCCATCAACCTCCGAGCCCAAAAAGCCCATTTCTGAAGCCCACATTTGGAGAAACCCTAAGTGACGTCCAGAGAGGTCTTGAGCACTATAAATACATGTCTTAGGAGTCCTAGAATAACGGGCAACCTCATATCATCTTTCATTACTTCAAACTTTTATTGTTTTTGCTTTAGCTTTTAGGGAGAGAGAGATTTGTTCTCTTGAACCCTTGTTCTTTCTTTTTCAATTTCGGTTTCTATTCTACTTCTTATTACTATGCTTTTAATTTCGTTCATTATGTCTGAGTAGTTCTATTGTTGGGATTAAGGGATTTTCGATGGGGATTTATATGTTCAATGAGGATTCCATGACCTTTTGAGCCGAATCTTAGAACTTTTTCTTCTGAATTCGTTTTTACTGCATGAGGGTAGCGTCATGAACTACAATCTGATCCAGATGCTTGGTGACACGAAAGTGTTCATCAGGTATCAAATCTAGTTTGGGAGAGCAAAACAAACATAGGAGTGGAAACCCTACCTATGGGCGATTTGTGAATTAGGACAAGTCTTAAACATAATGCATCTCTTCTCTTCCAGGGCCAGAGTGGAAACCTACTGGTCAGGGTTGAGAGAGATAGTTGTCTATGATCACGACAGTGGCGTATTCATACGTCCGTGACTCCAGTTCGAAAAGTTTAAGCTAAGATCTTACAAAATTTCCTCTCTAGCAATGTTTTGAATCGTTCGTACCCCTGAGAAAACTTCCCTGAAGCCCAACGCCTTTTTCTCCATTGATTTACACCGATTTTCTTTAAGCTTTAGTTCAATATTGTCTTTCCTTTTTAGTTCATTTTCATTTAAGCATTAGAATATCCGTTTTTATCATTTTTAGTCATTTTCGTTAAGTTTAGTTATTGCGTCATTTAATTTCCGTATTCTCTTATAAGATTTCGTTTTCTACATTTTAAAGACACCACCAAACCCCCATTAAACCGTTTAGTTCTAGACTTCCTTACTTTAACTTATTTTCAAAGGCTTTTTGCAGCAAAAGATCCTCCTTCCCTGTGGATTCGATCCCTAAGTACTACAATTGATCAGCTGTGCACTTGCGGCTATTGATTTCAATTAGGGTAAAACTTGACAACCCTCACTCGACAGCACACCACATCAAAAGCCTACAAAGACAACGTTATCCGTACAAAAAGAGCATTTCTTAAAGTTTCCAAACAGTCGTTCTTGCCTAAGCACATCTAACACCTTTCTCAAATGCAAAACGTGTCCCTCTAAGGTCTTGCTATAAATCAAAATATCATCAAAGTAAACTACAACAAAAACACCTATAAAAGACCTAAGGACATGGTTCATCAGGCGCATGAAAGTACTAGGTGCATTGGTAAGACCAAAGGGCATGACTAACCACTCATAAAGACCGTGCTTAGTTTTGAAAGCCGTTTACCATTCATCACCTTCCTTCATCCAGATTTGGTGATATCCACTTTTCAAATGAATCTTAGAAAATATGCAAGACCCATGCAATTCGTCTAACATATCATCTAACCTAGGAATGGGATGGCGATACTTAACCGATATATTGTTGGTGGCTCTACAGTCCGCGCACATCCTCCAGGTTCCATCCTTCTTTGGCACCAACAACACGGGTACAACACATGGGATCATACTCTCCCGGATATAACCCTTGGCCATAAGCTCGTCGACTTGCCGTTGCAGCTCCTTAGT
The DNA here is from genome assembly GCF_000478725.1 of Eutrema salsugineum. Taxonomy (NCBI): domain Eukaryota; kingdom Viridiplantae; phylum Streptophyta; class Magnoliopsida; order Brassicales; family Brassicaceae; genus Eutrema; species Eutrema salsugineum. Next base: position 6,107,086 of record NW_006256686.1, on the reverse strand, counting down.
CTCCACCGGATTGGTTCGGTAAGCAGGACGGTTTGGTAGTGATGCACCAGGCACGAAATCGATCTGATGTTTGATCCCTCAGATCGGTGGTAAGCCGCCTGGATCATCCTCCGGAAATACATCGGCAAAATCCTGCAAGACAGAAGAAATGCTGCTCGAGAGTTCCGGCTTAAGGTCAGTAGTGCTAGCCAAAGCTTCCTTAAAAACAAGTAAGGCAAAAGGCTGTCTCAAAAGTGATGTCTTGTCAACTGCTGAGGGAACTAGTTTTACCCTTAACAAAACAAATGAAAGCCGCAAGTGCACAGCTAATCAGTTGTAGTATTTAGGGATCGAATCCACAGAGATTTGTGTGCCTGGTATTCTTCTACGGTTTCTAACTTTATGCCTAGACTAGATTGGTTTTAAATGTTGGTTGTTTGTCACGAATTAAACTAAAACTTAAAGAAAGCAAGTAACCAAGTAAAATATCGAACTAAAGCAATTGAAATGCAGATCTAAATGAGCAAATAAAAATCGATTGGTTTATAAACTATGGCTAAAAACGCTGAGCTTTTGGGAACTCTAAGGGATCATAATCGGTTTTAACAGTAGGGTAGATAGATTGGGATTGACGGATATCGATATATGGGGGTTCTAGAGCTAGAGTACGGCGGTATGACTACGTCACTGTCGTGATCATAACCAACTGTTTCTCGCAACCCTGACCAGTAGGTTTCCACTCTGGCACAAGACTCGTCAATACTCACGATCTCGCCGCAAGTAGGTTTCCACTCCTACGGAAAAATTGCCTGTTTCATTCTAGGGCTGATACTTAATGAAAACTTTAACAACACTAACTATCTAGATCAGATACTAGGTGATCAATCAAGCATACATGCAATTAGAACAAGAATAAACAGAGAACAAGTCGAAATCCCAGATCTATAAACCTAGATGTCTTAATCGATTTTGAGAGCCCCTTTCGGGAACCCTAAGCCCAACTCTGGATCTACTAAGACATGGCTGAGGTCGACATCATCATCGGTTTTAATAAAAGTAATGAAAAACAGTAAAGAAAAGAGATGAAGAAAGCTTCTCTATTGAAGAACTCAGACTTGAACAAATCTTCTACAAAAATCGCATAAAAACGGCTAAAGGAAAAGAGTTTCTGTAAAGTATGAAAGGTTCTCTCTAAAAATGACATAAATGACAAGTATTTATAGTCTTCAATACTCCATGGTCTCTAGGGTTCCGGAAATGAGGCTGAGAATGACTTTGGGCTTCAGAAATATGGGCTTTAGTTTGGAGCTTGATGGCTGCAGTCGGGAGTGACGTGACCGCGGGGATTGGGTGGTTGGCCGCGGTCGGGAGGCTTCTGACCGCGGGAAATAGGCTGTTGGCCGCGGTCGCGTGACTTGCTGGCCGTCTTCAAGTGGCTCTGGGGCTAATGGAATATCTTGAGATCCAACCGTTGAAATGTCTCCAAACCAAATTCATTTGAAGCTGGTTGATTCTTCTATAAGTTGTCCAATTTTGAGGGTGATCAGACGGTGAGAAGGTCTTCGTCTCTCCATGAGAGTTCTGACGGTCTGCATTTATCCAAAAGAGTCTTTTTGTTCCAATTTGTGCCTCTTTATCCCAAATTAAATGAAAAGTCTTTTAAAATCCGGAAACATAGAAATCCTTTGAAAACCTTTGAAAATGAAGTAAAACCACCTGTAAAAGATATTAAAGTGATCCATAAAAATGGTCAAAATCCGGTGTTATCAACTCCCCCAGACTTAGTCTTTTGTTTGTCCTCAAACAAAACAAAGGCTGAATCTCGGCGAGAGGTTTGAAAACGCAAGAACTAAACAAAATCTCAGAGACCAAACTTCTAGACCAATATCAATCAGTATGCATCAATCGGGAATAGCCTAGAAAATTCTCACTAGCAATACAGGCATAACTAGTCCGTTAATCCGTCATGCGGAAATTTATGCACTAAGATCTAACTTCGAGTCAACTAGCTCTTATTCATTAAAAATCTCGATGGTTCTCATCAAAGAAATTCTAGGCAAGGCAATCTAGGTTAGGTGTCAAAAAGGATTATTCTAGGGGTAAGGCTTAAAGTGTTTACGGTGTATCTGAAGATCTGGAGGATGCAGGATATTATGCAAAACCGCAAGAGAGAGTGAAAGTTGTTGGTATCCACAGTTTTCAGTCACTTTCTTCTTGCCATAGATTCTTGGTCTTCTTCCTCAGGTTATCTCCTAACTCCCCCAGACTTAGATTTTTGTAAATCTTTCAAAACCATAGCTCTATAAACGCTTAGAGGATGCTTTTTGCTCCACAAATTTCGACAATCTAGGACTCATTAGGCTTTTTGTTTCCCTCTCTCTTTTCATTCATTCGTTTTTTTCTTTTTTGAAAGAGAGGGAACACCTTTAGATATAAAGTCTTAGAAAGCACGAAATTACCAGTTAATATCTATCTTGTAAAGCTTTATGAGGTTTCTGATACTCTTCCTTCCCAATCCCATTCAGTCTCTTTTGTGAGTGACTGAAAACTGCGTCGCTCCTCTTCTCTCCGACGTTTTTGCACATATCTGCTGATTTAAACTAAAGAGAGAATGCATGAGGATTGAAAACAAGGGTTTCGGGTTTAAGGTATGGTACCACATAAAGATAAACTGGTGATATGTTCATAATTTGCATCATTTAGGTTGCATAATTCATTCTAAATCATGTTTTATTCCATGCATTTTAAGTCCTTAGGGTTTGTTTTAGAACTTAGGAGATGTATTAGGTCCAAATGTGTCTTTGCATGTTTTGAGTGTTTATCAGGTGTATTTGGAGCTGAAAAGATGAATCCAGGAGGTGGAATGGTGAGCAAAGCTTGAAAAGTGGCAAAATTGGATCTTTGGAGGTTATCAGCCATTCTCGCTGACCAGGAAGGTTTTCTCGACCATTTTTATGTACCGCGGGAAGAGTTTACCGGCCATTTTCATGTACCGCGAGTAAAGTGTATCGGCCAAAATCTCCGGGTGCAAACATGCCTCAGAAATCGCCTGTCCGGGGAACCTTCCGGTCCGATTCAGATAGCGGGTGCTTCATAGAAGTTGGAGAGGACTTGATCACGGTTTCATAGAAAGTGGAATCACGGAATTCGGACGCCTGAGCAGGAAGTTAAGCTCGTCGGAAGGAACCCCTGTATCGCTGTTGTTTTGGACCGAGCCGACGAGTTCTGAAAAATGCGAAGGCAGGAGTACTCCCAGGCCGATTCAGTTTCCGGGGCCTTCATGAGAATCAGAGACACTTGAGTCTTCTTTCCAGAACATCCAAGATCAGTCAATTCGGAGCTTTGGGCAGAACGATACGGTCTCCGGAATGGACGTATGTATAGACGGCCTTCTCTGATCGTGTGAATGCATTACAAAGATGAGCCCTGGAAGCCTTCCACTTCCCAAGCACCGAAACTTCCTTCACAAAAGTTGGAGATAAATGAGTCCTCTGTCTTCTTCAACCGGAATCACTCAATTCGGACAAGTCTCCAGGAAGTTACACTCTCCGGAATGCGAGATGGTCCAGACAGCCCAGAATGACTAAGTTAAACATGCCGCGATGGAATGCCACGGTCCACACTTGGCCGTGACAACTTTTGTGCACCCTCGGCAAATTACACGATCTTCATGCCACGGTCTACACTTGACCGTGGCAAACATACACTTGGCTGAGAGGAACTTTGCAACCATTCGGCGATTGACACGGCCTAAATGTCACGGTCTGAGGCTTGACCGTGGCAACTCCTGCAAACCTTCGGCGATTGGCACGAGCTGAATGCCACGGTCTGGGACTTGACCGTGGCAAATGAAAAATTGGCTGGAGACAACTTTTACATAGCTTCGAGTTTTGACACGGTTTCAATGCCACGGTCTGAGACTTGACCGTGGCAAACAAATACTTGGCTGGGAAAGATTTGACATGTATACGGGTTTTGACACGGTCTGAATGCCACAGTCTGGGGGCTTGACCGTGGCAACATTTACACATCCTCGGCGTTTGACACGGTGACTTGCCACGGGCTTCGGACAAAGCTCGATCAGACCGTGGCATCAAAAGGCGACCAAGAACAAAAGAGAAGGCTTTGACACGGTCAGGTTGCCACGGTCACACCAAGAACACACCAGACCGTGGCAAACCCATCTTTTCCCATCAAGGCCGGGTCAGTACCCGGTTTGTTCCGGGTTGACCCGGTTCGCCCAAGTCCTCTATATAAGGTTTTTAGACCTAATTTGTAGAGGACCTTTTTATCTACTTTTAGTTTTCTTTCCCCTTTTGTGAAAACCTACTTGTTGCACTTTGATTTGAGAGCTTAATATCGATTTGAAGTTTCTTTTTATCTTGTTCCATCATCTCTTATCATCAAATCACACTTCTAATCATAATTAACAACACATCTTGCAAAGAATCTAGTGTGTTAATCATGATTAGTGAGTAAATCTCATATTAAGGTGTTAGATATGTAGATTAGGGTGCTTAGGTGGTAGATTAGTGAGCTTAGGGGTTAGATCATGCATATTCCATTCTCTACAACTTGTTCTCTATGCTAGATCCATACAAATCATATGTGGTCTAGATTCTGGGCATTTCATGCACCAAAAGTGTTTGATGAAATGCCTGAACCAAAGTTGTTAGAGGTTTAAGTGTTATTCATCATGGGAATGATTGTTTAAATGCTTAAATGACAGATTAAACTGATTCTTAATGCTTGTTAACTCATGTTTCACTGATGATGATTGGGTTAGAAACTGTTTTAGCATAGAAGTTAATACCTTCATGAGAGGATTAACTTAATTAAAGATGTTTATGTTGAATGGCTTGCTTGATCATTTGATTCATTAGCTCATTAGTTTATCACTGAAGGCACCCTAATCCACTATCATGTCTAAGACCTTTCTCATCATCATTCATACATTCTCATCATTTGTCATTGCTTAGTTCTTGTTTAATCATTTCATTAGTCTTTAATCCTATTTAAGTTTGTAGTTGTCTTTAGTTAACCAAAATCACTCTTGTTTGCTTGAATTAAGAACCTGATCACATAGTTTAGTGTCTAACACCACATCTGGATTGATAAACCTCTTTGTGCTACTTTGACAAGGGGATTGATAGCCCTGAGACCCTAAAAAGTCTTGTTATCAATTCGCGCCGTTGCCAAATTGTGGTTTGTTTAGCATTAAGCTCTGATCTGTTCTTGAGATCAAGTGCTTACTTTCTTGTTTTTACTGATTACTTTCAAGTTCTGTTTGTGATTTCAGGTGTATGAACACCAGGTCTAGATCAAGAAGCTGTGGTCCACCTTTCCCTCTCAACGACAACATCCACCTTTTGGTACCAAGGAGGAGAAGGGACAGACGTGGTAGACAGATTGATCAGGCTGACATGGAAGAACAAAGAGATCACGTGGTAGATATAGAACAACCGGTTCAAGAGCAACAGGCTCAGGGTAATGGAGCTGGTAATGGAGTTGGTCAAGGGCTTCATCAGGGTAATGTTCATCAGGAACAGGTGCACCATCAACAAGCTTATGTCCACCAGGGACAAGCTCAAGCTCATCAACAAAGGCATCAGGCCAATGTTCATCAAAGACAACAAGTGCACCACCAACCCCACCCTTTCCAACAACAGCAAAGAAGATATGAGCAACCCCAAGTCTATGTTGGAGAGAATGACAGGGCCAATGCTCATCAGTATGGAGCTGGTATTCAGGCACCACCTGTGCAAAAAAAACAACTTTGAAGTGAAGGCATCATTGCTGAATATGGTCCAGAACTCAAAGTTCCATGGGTTAGCAATGGAAGATCCCTTGGAACACTTGGACCAGTTTGATAAGGTGTGTGATCTGACCAAGATTAATGGAGTTTCAGAAGACAGCTTTAAGCTAAGACTATTCCCATTCAGTCTTGGTGACAAAGCTCATCAATGGGAGAAGAATCTTCCAAGAGGCTCCATTCAAACCTGGGAGCAATGCAAGCAAGCCTTCTTATCTAAGTTCTTCTCCACCTCAAGAACTGCAAAACTGAGGAACCAAATCTCTAGCTTCACTCAGCACAGCAATGAGAGTTTTGGTGAAGCATATGAGAGATTCAGGAGCTACACAAACCAATGCCCACACCATGGGTTTAGTGAGGCTTCTCTTCTCAGCACACTTTATAGAGGAGCTCTTTCCAAATTAGAAACCAGCTGGATACTGCTTCCAATGGGAACTTTCTGGGTAAAGAGATACATGCTGCTTTAGAGCTAGTGGAGAACTTAGCATTGAGCAATGATACTTATGGTAAGACTATGACAGATCAAATAGGTCTGAAGGTTCAAGCTCAGAACAGAGGCTCACCAGAGAAGTTAAGGAGTTGAGAAGTAAATTAGACAAGTTGAAGTTGGTAACTCACAAGCCAATGCATTTTGTTGGAGAGTATGAGGAACCATCTCAAATCTTTGAGAACATAAGTGAAGAGGGTCTTACCCAAGAGGAGCTCAACTACATTGGGAATCAGAGGTTCCAGAGATATCAGTATGGTAATGTCAATCCAAACCTTTCTTACAGGAACACCAATGTAGCTAACCCACAAGACCAGGTCTATCCCAATTCTCAAGCTCCAAAGAACTTTGTTCCCAAGAACAACTTTCAAGGGTCATTCCAACACAAGAATCAGTTTGGTCAGAATCAGAGTTTTGGTCAGCAACAGCAACCATTTCAGGGCACTGGTTACACTTCACAGCAGCCAAAGGCACCACCAGGGTTTGGTCCACCACAGTTCCAACAGCAGGCGCCGGTTCAACAACAGTTTCAGTCACCAATGGTTCAACAACAGCCACAGATGCTACAGATATGGTTGGTATTCTGCAACAACTACTTCAGGGTCAACAAATCTTTGCAAGCCAGAATGCAGCCATGCAACAGGAAATCAAGGAACTGAAGCAAAACCAGGCATCAAGCTCAAGGAACCAAGGTCACCTACCTGGAAAACCAGAACCCAACCCAAAGGAATATGCCAAGGCCATTACACTGAGGAGTGGAAAAGAGTTACCTGGTATTGAGAATAACAAAGTGATCATTGAGGACAATGATCAAACTGAGGGGGAGGCAGCCTTAAAGGATGATCAAGTTGCTGAGAAACCAAGGACAGAAAAGGGTAAAGAGGTAGCAAAGGAACCAGAACCAGAAAAGAAATATGTGCCACCACCTCCATACCAACCCAAGCTCCCATTTCCAGGGAGATTTAAGAAGCAACTTGTGGATAAGGCAAGAGCTGTATTTGAGAAGGCACTCAAGGAGACACCACTCACAATGCCTCTCATTGATGCATTCTTAATGATGCCAAAGATGGGGAAGTTCTTAAAGGATGCCATTCTGAACAAAACTAAAGAACTTCAAGGCATGGTGGTACTAAGTCATGAATGCAGTGCTATCATTCAGAAGAAGTCCATTCCAAGGAAGTTAACTGATCCAGGGAGTTTCACACTCCCTTGTGCCATTGGACCTCTTCTATTCTCTGGATGTCTTTGTGATCTAGGAGCATCAGTCAGCTTGATGCCATTCTCCATAGCAAAGAAGCTGGGCTTTAGAGTTTTCAAGCCTGCAAGGATTTCTCTTATCCTTGCAGATAGATCAGTTAGATTGCCTGTTGGTATGTTGGAAGATCTACCTGTTAAGATTGGTGGTTTTGAGGTTCCAACAGATTTTGTTGTGCTGGATATGGATGAGGAACCAGTAGATCCTCTTATCTTGGGCAGGCCATTCTTAGCCACTGCAGGAGCTATAATTGATGTGAGAGGTGGGATAATAGAGCTTCAACTTGGGTCTGAAAGGCTCAAGTTTGATGTGAATGAGATGATGAAGAAACCCACCATTGAAGGTCAATGTTTCTATGTGGAGACAATGGATCAGTTGGCTGATGAGTTGCTTGAGGAACTGAACACTGAGGATCCTCTTCAAGCTGCTCTAACTCAAGAACAAGGAGACAATGGGCTCTTAGCTGAAGCAAGTGAAGGGTATAAGCTGTATCTGGACAATGCAAGAGAGCTGGGTCCTGAGACAAGGTTTTTGGAGCTGGAACAAAGTGGTTCTGAGGTTTTTGCAATCAAAGGATCAGACACCAGCCAAAGCAGCTTGGACCAGGATTGGAATGAGGCTGATGCACCCCCTGTTGAGCTCAAGCCTCTACCAACAGGGCTCAGGTATGCTTTCTTGGGCTTAAACTCCACATATCCTGTCATCATCAATGATAGCCTATTAGAGGATCAAGAGAGTGCATTGCTTAATGAAATAAGAAAGTTCAGGAGAGCCATAGGGTATTCTTTGGCTGATATTAGAGGGATCTCTCCTGACATTTGCACCCACAGGATCCACCTAGAGGACCAATCTATGTCCTCTATTGAGCATCAACGACGACTTAACCCCAACCTTAGGGAAGTGGTTAAGAAGGAGACACTAAAACTTCTTGAGGCAGGGATAATTTACCCAATCTCTGACTCAAGATGGGTGTCTCTTGTTCATGTTGTGCCCAAGAAGGGTGGGATCACAGTGGTGAAAAACGATAAGGATGAACTCATAGCTCAAAGAACCATAACCGGCCATCGCATGTGCATTGACTATAGGAAATTGAATTCTGCTTCTAGAAAAGATCATTTCCCTTTACCATTCATTGATCAAATGCTTGAAAGGTTAGCTAATCATCCTTATTTTTGTTTTCTCTATGGGTACTCGGGATTCTTCCAAATTCCCATAGACCCCCAGGATCAAGAGAAAACAACATTCACATGCCCTTATGGCAATTATGCTTATAGGAGAATGCCTTTCGGTTTATGTAATGCACCGGCCACTTTTCAAAGATGTATGATGCACATTTTCTCTGACATTATTGAAGAGAAAGTTGAGGTGTTCATGGATGACTTTAGTGTCTATGGCTCCTCCTTCTTGGATTGTCTCTCTAATTTGACACAGATGTTGGAGGGATGTGAGCAGCACAACTTGGTGCTGAACTGGGAGAAGTACTATTTCATGGTGCAAGAAGGAATAGTTCTTGGGCACAAGATATCTGAGAAGGGTATTGAGGTTGATAGAGCAAAGATAGAAGTAATGGTGAACCTGCAAACCCCCACTTCAGTCAAAGGGATAAGGAGTTTCCTTGGGCATGTAGGGTTTTACAGAAGATTTATCAAAGACTTCTCAAGAATTGCCAGGCCCTTGACAAGATTGTTGTGTAAAGAAGTGGACTTCATCTTTGATGCTGAATGAGAAGAAGCCTTCAAGTTGATCAAGGAGGCATTGGTTAGTGCACCAATAGTTCAGGCACCAGACTGGTCCCTTCCTTTTGAGGTCATGACAGATGCATCTGATTTTGCTGTTGGAGCAGTGCTTGGGCAAAAGAAAGACAAGAAGCTGCATGTGATCTACTATGCCAGTAGAACACTTGACTCTGCACAAGAGAAGTATGCTACTACTGAAAAGGAAATGCTAGCAATAGTCTTTGCCTTTGATAAGTTCAGAAGCTACCTGGTAGGATCAAAAGTCATTGTATATACTGATCATGCAGCCCTCAGGTATCTGATGACCAAGAAAGATGTCAAGCCAAGACTGTTAAGATGGGTTCTTCTACTTCAGGAGTTTGATATGGAAGTACAGGACAAAAAGGGGATAGAAAATGGGGCTGCAGACCATCTCTCAAGGCTGAGGATTGAAGAAAAGGTCCCCATAGATGATGCTTTGCCTGAAGAGTCTCTGATGGTACTCCATTCCTACTTGGAGTTTGAGGAAGTAGAGAGCATTCAAGATAGGAGGATGCCTTGGTTTGCAGACATAGTGAACTATCTTGCATGTGGGGTGGAGCCTCCTGATTTAGATGCCTACAAGAGGAAGAAGTTCTTCAGAGATGTCCAGAGATACCATTGGGATGAGCCCTACCTCTATGTTCTGAACAAGGATCAGCTGTATAGAAGGTGTCTTGCTGAAGAGGAGATGCAACCTGTGTTGGAAGAATGTCATGGTTCTGCTTTTGGAGGTCACATGGGGGCATTCAAGACTGTGGCAAAGGTTCTTCAGAGTGGGTTTTGGTGGCCTACAATGTTCAAAGATGCCCAGTTGGTGGTTTCAGCATGTGATGCCTGTCAGAGGCATGGGAACATATCTAAGAGGAGTGAGATGCCTCAAAACCCCATTCTAGAGGTTGAAATCTTTGATTGCTGGGGGATTGACTTTATGAGGCCCTTCATTTCATCCTATGGGAATCAGTATATACTTGTTGCTGTGGACTATGTGTCCAAATGGGTTGAGGCCATTGCTTCCCCTACCAATGATTCCAAGGTTGTAGTGAAGCTGTTCAAGAGCATTATCTTCCCAAGATTTGGAGTTCCAAGAGTTGTCATCTCTGATGGAGGATCTCATTTTGTGAACAAGACTTTAGAGGGATTGTTGAGAAAGCATGGAGTGAAACACAAGGTAGCTACTCCTTATCATCCTCAAACTAGTGGCCAGGTTGAAGTATCCAATAGACAGATCAAAGCCATTCTTGAGAGGACTGTTAGCTCAAGCAGAATTGGAGCAAAAGGCTAGATGATGCATTGTGGGCTTATAGGACTGCCTTTAAAACTCCAATTGGGACATCACCATTCAGTCTACTATATGGGAAGAGCTGCCACCTTCCTGTTGAGCTGGAATACAAGGCTATGTGGGCTGTGAAGTTGCTGAACTTTGATATCAAGACAGCTCAAGAGAAAAGGATCATGCAACTCCATGAACTTGAGGAGATTAGGCTTGAGGCTTTTGAAAGCTCAAAGATCTATAAGGAGAAGACCAAGGTTCTGCATGATCAAAAGATTTTGAAAAGAGAGTTCAAGGATGGTGATTTGGTGTTGCTGTTCAACTCTAGACTTAGGTTGTTTCCAGGAAAGCTTAAGTCTAGGTGGTCTGGACCTTTCAAAGTTCTTGAAGTGAGACCTTATGGTGCCATTGTTTTAGAAGGGAAGAATGGTCAAGAATTTGTGGTGAATGGTCAGAGAATCAAGCATTACTTAGTTTTACAAGGGAAGGAGGAAGCTACATCAGTTCCCCTTCTTGATCCACCAGCCTGTTAATCAGGTTTCCAAAGTCAAACTTAGAGACTTTAAACAAAGTGCTCTTGGGAGACACCCCAAGCTTATCCTTTGTAAATATGCTTTTGATCTTTTGATTTCTTTCTTTTTATGTTTTAGGATGTTTTGATGGGTTTGTTTAGTGTCTACAGGTGTTAGGTGTGAGTCTGAACCCTTGGAAAGTGAATGCAAAATGAAAAGAGATGAAGGAATGAAGACAAGCTTGTGCTCGGCCTTTGACATGGGCACCGGCCACGGTCAAGAACAAGGCGTGGCAAGACTCTTTGTGTTGCTACGGGGAGATAATCACGGTCTCAAGGCCAGGCCGTGGCAAAGGAAGCATATGTTCGGCGATTGCCACGGCCTTGTGACATGGAACGTAGGCGACCGTGGCAAAAGAAAAAGAGGAATGACCAAGGCTCGGGGTTTGCCACGGTTGAGATTGCCACGGGAAGAAGCTAAAGCCGTGGCAAGGTACACAGAAATGCCCAACGTTCGGCGATTGACACGGGCCACAAGACACGGTTAAGGAACTTGGCTGTGGCAAAGGAAACGGTGCATAACTTCGATTCGGATTTTGCCCCGAGAAATTTGCCACGGGAAGACAAGGTGACCGCGGCAAAGAAATGAAGACTGAGTATCCATTCGGTGCATGACACGGCTGGAAGGCACGGGTTCAAGACCAGACCGTGGCAAGAGAAAGAAAAAGAGACATAGTTCGGGGTTTGCCACGGTCTGAAGACATGGCCAAACCAAGACCGCGGCAAAGAGGAAGCATTCATGAGTTCTTGCCACGACCACGTGCCACGGTCAACCAGGCGCGACCAAAATTTGAATTTTGGTTGACCGTACGGACGTTGACCGGTCAACACACGCGCCAAGCCAGCTGTTCCCCACCACTCCTTCTTCTTCATCGCGAGATGGCAGGAACAAAAAGACAAGCAGCCGTGGACAAAGCCAGAAAAGAGAAAGCTGGGGCTTCAGAGGATAAGATTCTGCCTTTTGGACAAAAAGTTTTCAAGAAACAGAAAAGGCAGAGAAAGCCAAAGGATCCAGCTGAGAAGAAAACAAAGAAGGTTGCTGCACCAAAGAAGACAAAGGCCTCTACATCAAAAACTTCTGGTAACGAGTTGGCATTGGTTGAGGTCGTTCACAGGACAGGAAAAGAGGTGGCTGTGGTTGAGGATGAAGAAGAAACAGAAAGTGATCCTGAAACAGCATTGAAGCGAGTCAAGAAAGCAAAGACAAGTTCTGAGGATAGTGAACCAACCTTTGATGACTACTTTGCTATGTTCAGGGGTGTAAAAGTGCTGCAAACCAAGTTCCCTGATATGGAGCTGCTGAGGAAGATGGAAATTCTTGAAGAGGTTCAGCTCATTTTCAACAACATGGGGTTTGGTGCATTCTTTGAGATGAGAGATGTGGCTCATGATGGTGTTACATAAGAGTTTCTTGCATCCCTTCAAGATTGTGGGTATGGCCCAAGATATGAAAGAATCAAAGAGGGTAATGGTCTTGGGCACATAGAGTTCACAATGGATGGTACACAACACCATGTAAGCTTCAAGGAACTAGATGAGATCTTTGCTTTTCCAAGACCTGCACAAGAACAGACAGTGAAGTTCACATACCCTGATCACATGATTACTGACTTGTGGGACACAATTGCTTTTGGGAGCTTCAGAGGAGGAAGATGCAAGAGTTCATGGATAAGAAACCCAGCAATCCGCTATGCTCACAAGGTGCTTTGCCAAATGTTCTTTACCAAGCACAATGATGGAGTGGTGCATCTAGCTGACATGGAGCTATTGGGTATGGGTCTTCAATCTCTCATCAGTCACTTGAAGAGCAAGAGAGAGTTTCGCCTTTTACACTACATCCCATCTAGTGGTGCATTCTTAGCGCGCCAAATGCTGATTTACAAGGACATAGCTTGGAGTGAGGGTAAAAGAAAGAAGCTCACTAAGTTGCACAATGGATGGCTAGTGACAAAGATTCTGAAAGCAAGAGGTTTTGTCTTTGATGATGTTGAGGTCAGGCCTGAGTTGATTGATGAAGCTACCCTCACCAAGGTTGGGTTTTTAAAAGCAAGCAATGGTGAAAACTTCTTGTACACCTTCAAGCTCTTACAAGATGAAAAGGTTCATGTTCTGTTGCCACACCCAGCCATCACCACTCTCACAAAAAGGCACAATGTCTCCTTTATTGTCCTAAAAGATCAGCTCTACAATCCAGCCATTCACCCTCCAATTCCCAAATGCAAGAGAACCGTTAGTTCTAAGGGTAAAGAGCCAGTTGAAGAGGAGAACACAACTAGGACCGCTGGTTGTGAGAATGAGGTGCCAAGAGATTTTGAAAGAAGGATGGGAGCAGGGAGGTATCACTTTGATCCTTACTTTTGGGGTGAGCCTGACTATCACACAAGGAAGCTGTATTCCAGAGTTAACACCCTTCAGAAATGGTGCAAATGGCAAGACAAAACGATCAACAAGCTAGTTGACTGTGTTAGGCAGCTTAATAAGAAGGTTAAGAAGCTCACAGCTCCAGCCACCTCACCCAAACGAGATACAAGAGAAGAGGTGGGAGAAAGCTCAGCTGCCAATGACCTTGTGCTACCACCAGGAAAAGAAGATTGGGTGAGCCCAGCAACTGTGTTCTTACCAGACTCACCTGAGAGCAGCCCACCCAGATACTCTACTCCATCATATTCAACCTCCAACCCATCCCACTACCTGGGATCAGACCTCAGCGATTGAGGTAAACACTCAAAACCTTGTAAATAGCATGTAGATCTTTCTTTTTCTTTTGCATTTTACTTGTTTACTTTGTTTTAACTCCTTTCTCATGCTTCTATAACACAAGGGACTGTGTTATTTAAGTGTGGGGGAGGAGTTTCATCCTTTACTAATCATGTTTTCTCTTTTCTTATTTTACACTTTGAGTCTTGAGTCACATTCTAGTTGCATATACATGTAGTCTCATCTAAGTGCATATCAAAACCAAACCAAAAAAATGAAAAAAATCTGAAAAATTTACACAAAAAAAATGATCATGTAGTTGCATTCTCATTTTTAGGATTGAGTCTAGATTGCATATGCATGTAGGTTGCATCTTGCAAGGAGTAATGATAGGTTTCCTAGAGAGTACATCACTTTGAGAACTTGAACTAAATATGCTTGTGAATCTTTTTCTATTCTTGCAAAGTCTGAAATGATCTGAATCTGAGAAGCAAGTTTGAATTGAACTCAACTCTAATTAAGTGAGAACCTTGAACTTGACTTGAAAATATCTTGTGATGCATTGTTTGAAAAAGCTTGTGGATACCGATATACATACTTGAGCTAGAACCATTGTTTTTACCACTCTTTTTCCTTAGCTCAAGTAGCTGAATCCACATCATGGATCAGTTCCCTCACCTTGAACCCATCCTTCTTTCAAGCCAATGTTTGTGTGTGAATTGAAAGGCCACCTTGGATCAAACTTAGCAGAAAGTGTTAGGTTTAGAGCGACAAGGGCAGGTCTTATTGAGTGCTGTGTTCCAACATCAAGGAACTGAGAGTTTTGGCGAGGAATAAGTGTGGGGGAAAAGACTTGTTGGTGAGTGGAAAAAGGTGAGATGAGTGGGAAAGAGAGAGTGGAAATAGCTAGGGGAATGAAAGAAAAAAGAAATCATTCTTGGTGTTTTGAGAAAGTGAGCTCTGGTTTGTTGAAAAGAAAGAGTCTAGCCTCTAAGTAAAAAGGAAAGAAGCCAAAAGGCTCAAATGTTTTGAAAAGAAAGAAAGAAGAGGCTAGAGGTTGTAAAAGAAAAAGAGCTGTGTAAAGTTTGAGTTCCAAGACTTGAGAGTGAAAGTGAAAAGTAAATCCCCTAGTGAGAGGAAAATGAGAGTGAAAAGTGAGGATTTTTGAGCAAGTGAGGAAGCTTTGAGTAGAGGGTGGGGTGTGATGAGTCTTTGCCCTTGTATGCATAGGTTACTTTTTACCTTTAGCATTCTGCCAAAGTTTGATCATTCATAGAGAGATCCCTTTGTTGCATTAAACCCACTTGAGCACTGATGAGATCATTTTAATCTCATAGCCTCTCCCTAGCCAAGCCAGCTTGTTCAAACATTGCATCATGAGATCCACCTGATAAAAGCTTAATGAATGTGAAAGAGTTGAGAGAGAGAAGAACTTGTGGAGATTCCTTGTTGAGTTGATATATATCTGAGTATGGCTTTGCATTGCATAATTGAGCATGAACTTGAATTCTCATTGTGACCACTTCTCTCAAAAAGGAAATATGAACTCCCATGCATTCAACCTCTTTCTCTCATTTGTTCTTGTTTGCTTGAGGACAAGCAAAGGACAAGTGTGGGGGAGTTGATATGTTCATAATTTGCATCATTTAGGTTGCATAATTCATTCTAAATCATGTTTTATTCCAGGCATTTTAAGTCCTTAGGGTTTGTTTTAGAACTTAGGAGATGCATTAGGTCCAAATGAGTCTTTGCATGTTTTGAGTGTTTATCAGGTGTATTTGGAGCTGAAAAGATGAATCCAGGAGGTGGAATGGTGAGCAAAGCTTGAAAAGTGGCAAAATTGGATCTTTGGAGGTTATCAGCCATTCTCGCTGACCAGGAAGGTTTTCTCGGCCATTTTTATGTACCGCGGGAAGAGTTTACCGGCCATTTTCATGTACCACGAGTAAAGTGTATCGGCCAAAATCTCTGGGTGCAAACATGCCTCAGAAATCGCCTGTCCAGGGAACCTTCCGGTCCGATTCAGATGGCGGGTGATTCATAGAAGTTGGAGAGGACTTGATCATGGTTTCATAGCAAGTGTAATCACGGAATTCGGACGCCTGAGCAGGAAGTTAAGCTCGTCGGAAGGAACCCCTGTATCGCTGTTGTTTTGGACCGAGCCGACGAGTTCTGAAAAATGCGAAGGACGGAGTACTCCCAGGCCGATTCAGTTTTCGGGGCCTTCATGAGAATCAGAGAAACTTGAGTCCTCTTTCCAGAACATCCGAGATCAGTCAATTCGGAGCTTTGGGCAGAAAGATACGGTCTCTGGAATGGACGTATGTATAGACGGCCTTCTCTGATCGTGTGAATGCATTACAAAGATGAGCCCTCCAGGAAGCCTTCCACTTCCCAAACACCAAAACTTCCTTCACCAAAGTTGTAGATAAATGAGTCCTCTGTCTTCTGCAACCGGAATCACTCAATTAGGACAAGTCTCCAGGAAGTTACACTCTCCGGAATGCGAGATGGTCCAGACAGCCCAGAATGACTAAGTTAAACATGCCGCGATGGAATGCCACGGTCCACACTTGGCCGTGGCAACTTTTGTGCACCCTCAGCAAATGACACGATCTTCATGCCACGGTCTACACTTGACCGTGGCAAACATACACTTGGCTGAGAGGAACTTTGCAACCATTCGGCGATTGACACGGCCTAAATGCCACGGTCTGAGGCTTGACCGTGGCAACTCCTGCAAACCTTCGGCGATTGGCACGAGCTGAATGCCACGGTCTGGGACTTGACCGTGGCAAATGAACAATTGGCTGGAGACAACTTTTACATAGCTTCGAGTTTTGACACGGTTTCAATGCCACGGTCTGAGACTTGACAGTGGCAAACAATTACTAGGCTGGGAAAGATTTCACATGCATACGGGTTTTGACACGGTCTGAATGCCACGGTCTGGGGGCTTGACCGTGGCAACTTTTACACATCCTCGGCGTTTGACACGGTGACTTGCCACGGGCTTCGGACAAAGCTTGATCAGACCGTGGCATCAAAAGGCGACCAAGAACAAAAGAGAAGGCTTTGACACGGTCAGGTTGCCACGGTCACACCAGGAACACACCAGACCGTGGCAAACCCATCTTTGCCCATCAAGGCCGGGTCAGTACCCGGTTTGTTCCAGGTTGACCCGGTTCGCCCAAGTCCTCTATATAAGGTTTTTAGACCTAATTTGTAGAGGACCTTTTTATCTACTTTTAGTTTTCTTTCCCCTTTTGTGAAAACCTACTTGTTACACTTTGATTTGAGAGCTTAATATCGATTTGAAGTTTCTTTTTATCTTGTTCCATCATCTCTTATCATCAAATCACACTTCTAATCATAATTAACAACACATCTTGCAAAGAATCTAGTGTGTTAATCATGATTAGTGAGTAAATCCCATATTAAGGTGTTAGATATGTAGATTAGGGTGCTTAGGTGGTAGATTAGTGAGCTTAGGGGTTAGATCATGCATATTCCATTCTCTACAACTTGTTCTCTATGCTAGATCCATACAAATCATATGTGGTCTAGATTCTGGGCATTTTATGCACCAAAAGTGTTTGATGAAATGCCTGAACCAAAGTTGTTAGAGGTTTAAGTGTTATTCATCATGGGAATGATTGTTTAAATGCTTAAATGACAGATTAAACTGATTCTTAATGCTTGTTAACTCATGTTTCACTGATGATGATTGGGTTAGAAACTGTTTTAGCATAGAAGTTAATACCTTCATGAGAGGATTAACTTAATTAAAGATGTTAATGTTGAATGGCTTGCTTGATCATTTGATTCATTAGCTCATTAGTTTATCACTGAAGGCACCCTAATCCACTATCATGTCTAAGACCTTTCTCATCATTATTCATACATTCTCATCATTTGTCATTGCTTAGTTCTTGTTTAATCATTTCATTAGTCTTTAATCCTGTTTAAGTTTGTAGTTGTCTTTAGATAACCAAAATCACTCTTGTTTGCTTGAATTAAGAACCTGATCACATAGTTTAGTGTCTAACACCACATCTGGATTGATAAACCTCTTTGTGCTACTTTGACAAAGGGATTGATAGCCCTGAGACCCTAAAAATTCTTGTCTATCAACTGGTCATCTAGGACGACAAAGAGTGGTAAAAGTGAGGGTAAAAGACGTCCTAGATGTGTATGTCGATGTCTGCCTAAAATCAATGATGAGAAAATTAGATATCAATATTAAGTCCAAATAAAATGAGCTAGTAAATCCTGTCAGAAAGAATCTCCATGAATAAAACTGCTATGGTGGGAGTTCATAGTGCAAGTACTCTAGCTACCGCCTAGTCTAGTGCTAACCACAAATGAGCTATCATGCATAGTGTAGAAGTGTGCAGGTCTAAATCATCATAGTTTTGTGTCAAACATTCCTGAAAAATACTCAATGTCGAATAGGTTACATATTAAAATTCAAAAATTGCTTGAAATTAAAAAGCAAAAGCAAGAAAATGATTAGTACGGATAGACATCCTCCCCGAGACTTAAATCACACTGTCCCCAGTGTGAAAAAGTTGGTGAGAAGATGGTGAATAAAAGCGAAATAAAATAAGATAAAAGAAAAGAAAATGATGATAGAACCGTGATGGTAGTGAAGTGCTGATCAATCACTCATCCTCCGATGTGTCTGCTGCGAACTGGTGCTGCTCCTGTAGGAAGGTGACAACTCTGGTGCGTCGTCCCTGTCTCTCAACTCTGCGCTCCAGATCAGAATGTGTGTGTGATGATGTAGATGATGAGGTGTGACCGGTCGAAACAGATGGCTGAAAGTGAGCACGGGTCGCATCTGCATCACGCTTCGCCTTAGCCACTATGTATTGGCCAATGGTGAATGGTAGACGAGGTACAGATGGCAGAAAATCATTTTGTTCCGGAGTCCATCGCGGACGTCCTCCGTTACACAATCTCGGGACAGATGGTGAAGGCAAACAGATTCGGTGCTCCTCAGTGCCAGTGCAATACTTGTAACCAAACCTGTCTGGATCGAAAGCGGCACAAGAGATAGTGTGATCGCGAGAGAGATAAAGTAGGTCATACCAGACATCGGGAAGTAGATCATCAGATGAGAAGTCGAATCCTACAGCCTGTAGTATCGCTGTAATAGCACTCTCGTAAGTTCGACTAGCGTCCTCGCAACCATGTAAATCATGCTTCACCTTTACCATGTTCTGTGCTATGATCCAGGCAAAGCAGGCAAGTCGTGGATCGTCCATAAATGGAATCTGAAGTGTAATGAGCTCAGTCTTCAAAACACTTCCCATGTTGGCTCTAGAGAAGATCGTGTGTGCTAAGAGTTTGTGCACAACTCTCACTGCTGGATGAGTAAGAAGGGCTGACTTGGATCTCCCGCTATCATAGACTCCATGACCCATCTCTCTCCACAAGTTAAAATCCGGTTCATCTTCAAGGTAAATGCCATCAGTGTATGGAAGATTAAGAGCATCGCAAAGCTCAGAAATGGTGAGAGAGTAAGGCTGTCCGCGGATAGATAATTGACAAGATGCCATCTGATGCTCTGGGGTCCCTCCTCTTCGTGTGGTGGAGTGTAATAGTTGCTAGGAACTCGCAGACTAACTCAGGATAAGTTGGAAGGTTCAGCTCCATGTAGGGTCTCAGCTTAAGTGCATCGATGTACCAGATCACATCCTCTCTGATTCCAAGCATCTCAAGTGTATGATAATCAATGCAAGGCGTGGGTTTGATGTTCAGCTTCTTGAAACTTCTTGCATAGTCCACTATCGGGTTTGTCTCCCTGCCAATGTATCGAATCTGTGGTGGCTCAGGAGCTGATCGTGTTTCTCTTGAGTGCTGGAGCAATCTCATCACATAGTTTCTCCTTCTCGGTCTGGCTTGGTTCAGCATGTACTCTCCTAGAGTAGCATCATCGGGAATGTCCTTAGAGCTGTCACCAGTGCCACAGCTTCTTCGGGATCTGGTTTGTTCCATTTTTCTGCGAAACGAAATGATTCTTGGAAAAAGAGTGAATATGGATGCTGATTTTAACACATTAAGATCAGTTATACTAATACTAGTATAAAGAGATTAATTAAAACCATGAGCAAGCAGAATTGACATTAAATCATAGAAATCAAGTAGTTCATGACTAGATTCGGATTTTTGGTGTTCTCAACTTAGAAATCTTCTAAAAATCGGTTTTTATGAGCAATTTCCATGCAAAATCTAAAGATTACCCAATACTAATCACTAATCACACGAGACTAAATCAGATTCATCAATTTTGCTGTTCCAAATTCGATTTTTATAAAGCATGTAGAATCCAAATCTCAAAAATCTCAATTCCTCTTAAGCTAGGTGTTAAAATCGATTTTTAGATAACCTAAAAGGATAATCTATTGTTCTTAAGCTATTTCCACCATCAATAAACCAAGATTTGGGTTTTTAAAGAAAACCCTAAGTTCTAAAATCAAATAAAAATGGCAAGTTTGAGCTTCATACCTTGCTGGAAAGAGAGATTTGATGGCAGAATTGAAATCAGACTCGAAAAAAGTGAGGTTTGGGCCAAGAACCTCTTAAAAAGCTTAAGAATTGAAAAATGTGTTTTATCTCCTAAATCTCCATATCTTTTGGAAGAGAAGAGAAAAAGGAGTTTTGATCCAAAAAGTGTGTTTCTTTTCTTTAAAAAGCGTTTTTGTAGCAAAAACGGAAAACTTCTGGGAATTTTTAAGTTTACGGGAACTTACCTTTCTTGTCTTGCAAGTTTGGAAAGTTTAAAACTTACAGAAAATCTTTACGGGTTTTACCGGGAATACTTCAGAAATCACCGGAAAACTTTAAAAAGCGGCAGAAATCCGCGACATCACCTCAATGACCAACGGCCGCGGTCAGAAGACGCGCGACCGCGGTGATTGAGGGCTCGGCCGCTGTCACATTCACGGTGCCGCGGTCGATGCACCCTTGGCCGCGGGTCGGTCGGTCGCGACCGCGGCTCTTCCTCTTGCGGCCTTTGTCCAACTTCCTGGTCTTTGTCGGGCCGAGCAGCTAAAAACCTACCCTTTTCTTCTTGGTTTTTCTAATTTTCTGATTTTTTTTTGTGTTTTTGTTTTATAAAATACCTGAAACTAAAAAAAAGAAAAAGAAAGCATAAATTGTAAAAAGGAAAAGAAAACTAAAAGAAAGAGTACCTAAATGGGTTGCCTCCCATTAAGCGCTTTTGTTTTAAGTCGTTTAGCTCGACGTAGGCATCAAGAATTAGGCTGATTTGAATGGCACTCCACTTGATGTGCCTTTATCACTTTCGGTCGCTGGAGGTTTTACTTCTTCTCCTTGAGGAGCCGTCTTCTTTCCTTTACTCTTCTTTCGGACTTTAACATTGTTTAAAACCCTTTTTGTGTTTTCGATCACCTCCTAGATTTGGTCCTCACAAGTTTCTGTTGCATCTGGTGGAATGATAATCTTGATCTTCGCAAAAGCTTTCGGCTTCTCTCTTTCTTTCTCCTTGGGCCTGTTTCCCTTGCTTGGAAAATCGTCTAAGATAGTCGGATAGTACCTTCTGCGATCCACATTGAGGAAGACAGCATGCCGGTTTGCGTGATCGATTACTGCTACTGCTCCTACTGTAGCTAGAAATCTGCTGGAACAATCTTGTCTCCCACTAAAACTTGTAGATCATGAATCGCCCCTTCAGTATCTTTTTGAGATGAATCTCCAAAAATAACCATAACCGTCGATGTCCTTAAGGTTTTTATGCCCAATTTCTCGACAAATGTCTTAGACATGATGTTGACATTGGCTCCGGAATCGCACAGGCAGTCTGTAAACTTGATTCCTGAAATGAAACATTGGAAAACAAAACGTCCTGGATCATCGGCTTTTGTAAGCTTTTGAAACGGTGATCGTTCAGGTACCTTAAATGGTGGCTGCTTGGCATTGACATACTTGTACAGTGGTACAAAGATTGGGGTTTTTTCTTTCTTTCTATCGGTTCTGGCCTCTTCTTCGGGCAATGGGGTTATGGCGTTGCAAAACCTCTTAGGGTTATCTTCAACTCTTCCTGGAAGAACTACACTTTGCCTCTTCATAGAGTCGGCTGTTTGGGCGACTTGCACATCTAGCTTCTTGATGTGCGAAGATAAAGCTTCAAACTTCCCGTTCAGATTATTGTACATACAGTCAACTTTCACGTTCACGTCTTTAGATGCTTTTTCGTTCGTCATAACGAGCTGTTGGATGGACTGTTCAAGTCTACCGATTTGTGAAGCTAGCTGGTTCGTCGTGACTCCCTGCTGTTGTACAAATTGACTGTTAAAACCCGTACCTTGGTAGTTATATGGCTGTCGCGGTTGATATGGTCCTGTTCCTCCGAAGTTTCCACCTTGAAACTTGTTTTGGAAGGATTTTTGCTGAGGTGGGTAGTACTGATATTGAGGATTCTCCACATTTGGATTGCGGTAAGAGAGATTGTTGTAGTTTGCATTCCGGAAGTTTTTGTTGAAGCCATTGTTGGAGCGATTTTGATATGGCACCAGTGCTCCTACATAGTTCACATCTTCTTCTTGAAAGGCTTCATTAATGTGATCGATATCACTAAGTCCTTCATCTTCTGCGCCATTGCTGGTCTCACAAGCATGGATTGGGCGATTGTTGCTCTTCAGAAGCTGGCTCATCATGTTCTTCAACTCGGTTATCTCCTTGTTGTCTGTTCCAGTTTGCTTTGTCGATCGATCGTATTCAGGACAATCATTGCTATTGGCTTGAGCCAAATTTTCGATGAGGGCTCTTCCTTGTGCTATCGTCTTTTGTCCAAAATCTCCATTGCTAGCTGTATCACGTGAAAGTTTGCATTTTAGTTGCAAACCTCGGTAAAATGTGCTCAGCAGGCTTGATCCATGAAATCCATGGTGAGGGCAATCACGTTCATACTCCTTAAAACGTTCCCAAGCTTCATAGAAAGATTCACTTGGCCCTCGTTGAAATTTTGAGATCTTTGTTCTCAACTGAAACGACCTTGACTTAGTATAGAAGTGGTTCAGAAAAGCAGTTTTACATTCTTCCCAATTAGTAATCGATCCTGCAGGCAAAGATTTCAACCAACGGTGAGCTTTATCTGCTAATGAAAAAGGGAACAACTTACACTTTAAATAGTTTGGTGGAACTTGGTTTGTTCTCATCATGCTGCAGATTTCTTCAAAGAGCTTGACATGGTCCATTGGGTGTTCAGAAGGAACTCCATGGAATTGGTTTTGCTTCACCAATGAGATGATTTGAGGCTTGACTTCAAACTCATTCCGGTTCGGAAATGGGACTTGAATTGCAGATCGGTTCTGAAAATTTTGAGTAAGTGCATCAAAATCAGCTATGCGATGGTTCTTGGCTTGTCTTCGGTGTTGATTTGCTTGCTGAACAGGGCGGTTAATGCGTCCATTCGGCTGCATTCCTTGGTGGTCACCATCGGCTGCATTGATGGGTGCATCAAGGTCTTCACGCTATTCTCTCTCGCGGTTCTGGTGGTTTCTTGGAGGAACCTCATCCTCCTCTCCATCTTGTCGAGCATGATCACCTCCTCTGTGATCATTCTCTTCATTTTCTCCATGTTCGGACCCGTCTTGGTCCATATTTAAAGTTCGATTTATAGGATCTCCAGGCTGGTCGTCGTTGGCCATTCCGTGTGTTCGTCTAAGTCTTCGAAGTTCTCTTTCGTGTCTGTCTATCTCGTCTAGAATTGGAATGTCTTCTGCAGGTCTGTGCCTGGTATTCATGCAATTCAGAGAAAAACAAAAGAAGGGAAAGATAGTTCATAAAAACTTTAAGAAAGAACTAGAGATCAGGTGTCTAGAACAGAAGTTAAAACAAGAAAAATAGCAAAAGGCAGCGAAACAAATCCCCGGCAAAGGCGCCAAAAACTTGATGTCGTGTCAACTGCGTGAGGGAACAAGTTTTACCCTTAACAAAACAAATAAAAGCCGTAAGTGCACAGCTAATCAGTTGTAGTATTTAGGGATCGAATCCACAGAGATTTGTGTGCCTGGTATTCTTCTACGGTTTCTAACTTTATATCTAGACTAGATTGGTTTTAAAAGTTGGTTGTTTGTCACGAATTAAACTAAAACTTAAAGAAAGCAAATAAATCTATCCTAGAAAGCAAGTAAAGAAATCAAATGGAAAGCAAGTAAGTAAGTAAAATATTGAACTAAAGCAATTGAAATGCAGATCTAAATGAGCAAATAAAAATCGATTGGTTTGTAAACTATGGCTAAAAACGCTGAGCTTTTGGGAACTCTAAGGGATCATAATCGGTTTTAACACTAGGGTAGATAGATTGGGATTGACGGATATCGATATATGGGGGTTCTAGAGCTAGAGTACAGCGGTATGACTACGTCACTGTCGTGATCATAACCAACTGTTTCTCGTAACCCTGACCACTAGGTTTCCACTCTGGCCCTGGAAGGGAGAGAACGCAAGAGCTGCACAAGACTCATGAATACTCACGATCTTACCGCAGGTAGGTTTCCACTCCTACGGAAAAATCGTCTGTTTCATTCTAGGGCTGATACTTAATGAAACCTTTCGCAACACTAACTATCTAGATCAGATACTAGGTGATCAATCAAGCATACATGCAATAAGAACAACAATAAACAGAGAACAAGTCGAAATCCCAGATCTATAAACCTAGATGTCTTAATCGATTATGAGATCCCCTTTCGGGAACCCTAAGCCCAACTCGGGATCTACTCAGACATGGCTGAGGTCGACATCATAAAAGAAAAGAGATGAAGAAATTTTCTCTATTGAAGAACTCGGACTTTAACAAATCTTCTACAAAAATCGCATAAAAACGGCTAAAGGAAAAGAGTTTCTGTAAAGTATGAAAGGTTCTCTCTAAAAATGACCTAATTGACAAGTATTTATAGTCTTCAATACTCCATGGTCTCTAGGGTTCCGGAATTGAGGCTGAGAATGACTTTAGGCTTCAGAAATATGGGCTTTAGTTCGGAGCTTGATGGCTGCGGGGATTGGGTGGTTAGCTGCAGTCGGGAGGCTTCTGACCGCGGGAAATAGGCTGTAGGCCGCGGTCGCGTGACTTGCTGGCCGTCTTCGAGTGGCTCCGGGGCTAATGAAATATCTTGAGATCCAACCGTTGGAATGTCTCCAAACCAAGTGCATTTGAAAGCTGGTTGATTCTTCTATAAGTTGTCCAATTTTGAGGGTGATCAGACGGTGAGAAGGTCTTCGTCTCTCCATGAGAGTTCTGACGGTATGCATTTATCCAAAAGAGTCTTTTTGTTTCAATTTGTGTCTCTTTATCCCAAATTACCTGAAAAGTCTTTTAAAATCCGGAAACATAGAAATCCTTTGAAAACCTTTGAAAATGGAGTAAAAACACATGTAAAAGATATTAAAATGATCCATAAAAACGGTCAAAATCTGGTGTTATCAAAAAGCGTAGCATGCTTGATCTCACTCGGCCTCACAAATGAAGAAGTGTTTGACCTCCCGGGTTCACTCTCAAATGCCATTTGCTGGGTTTTTCTCATTCCCTCACTTAATTTTTAGTGGAAGTAGTGTTTGAGGGGTCACTCATCTTTATGTTCTGATCCCTCCGGATCACCGACATTAGGTCTAGAACATAAAGAATGTGACATCTCCTCCTCTTGACCATTCAGTTTCTGACAACGTGACATGTACTGTTAAAAATAAGGAATCCGAGAATAGGTGGCATATCGTGTCGGATCTCCCGAATCCAACTAGATTCGAGATCCGGTGCTATAAACTTATGATGTATTAGGCTAGAGATTCGAACCGGTCCTAATTTGGTTCAGGAGTTATATCTGCAAAAAAGTCATGGATACCACATGCTAACAAATCGAAATTATCTACAATAATTTGTGTAGATTTAGCCATTATTTAGGGTTTGTAAAACATGTATACTGTTTAGTATGTAAGAAAAGTTAAGAATTTTCTTTTTTTTGGTGAAAAAAATTAAAAAAATTTGTATTGTACTATTGTATATCAAAAAAGATTTCTGGATGTTTTATTATTTATTATTTTCTTACAATTTAGATACTTTTTTAAAGTAGTATCATTTTCACAGAGTTTATTCTTTTCTTTTAATTATATTATTTTTAAACAATAATTCAACATTAACATATAAAAGTAAAGCTTTTTTTTTTGAGTTAATTGGGTGAATAAACCAAAAGCGAAGGCAAATTAGCAGATTGACCAAACTCACTCCTAAAACTAAGCGAACTGTGCTCATGGTTAGCGGAAATGACAACGTTACCCCGCTGATATTTTCCCTCAAGTTGCAAAAAAGGTGTCTGACATGTTCACTGTGTAGTTATAGACTGGCGACGAGATTTTGTAGAGTAGGCGAGATTTTGTAGAGTTAACGAGAGCCACATATAATTTTCGCGCCGAAGGAGCATTAAATACGAATATATGTGTAAGATTGCTTCGATAATTGGACGTATATGCAACATATGTGTGTATGTAAAGGAGACTAGGGTTTGTTGGTCTGCTATATAAAGAGTTATCGTTGGCAACAAACAGAGCGTCGGTTAACGAGATTAAAAGTTAAAAATCACTTAGAACAGAAGAAGTTAAAAGAGAAGAAGATTAAGAAGAACCAGTTCGCTCTCATCCAAAGAAGGTAAGAACACGTGAGCTTATAAAAAATAGTTCGTGATGGTCCTACATTTATTGTCCGTATGCAAATCTGGAAAGTCCGACTTTATTGCAACACTTATTGTATCCTCGTACAGCTTTTATGAAGGGGAATGAAATCAAATTAATGGCCTAGTGTTTGTAGATTTCATTGTTTGTATTGAACATATGTAACATCTCTTGTTAGCCTCTAACAAAATGTTTTGACCGATAAACAGTACCAAACATGGGTCGTGTTGTAAGCTTTGTTCGTGGAGTGTGGAAGAAAACTGCTGCTGGGGAATGGTATTTCCAAGAAGATTCAACCGAGACTGCGTACGGGATGGTGGTGCAGGAGAACGAGACGTTCAAAACCCTTGACGGCATGGTGAGGGAGCGCTACAGGATACCAAAGTACGAGATGATGGCGCTTACCTACAAGCTACCAGATGCAATGGTGGGGCCTTTAGGGAAGAAAACGCCGCCGCAAGACATCGCTACCAACGGCGACGTCGAGCTATTCATGGCCGTCAAAGTCGATTTCGATCTCACTGCTGTTTATGTAACTCTCGGAGTTTACAACATGGAGCGATACAAGTTCCAGAAACGTCACAACCTGACTGTTGGAGGTCCCCCACCTGGTTTCGAGGGGGTACAACCAACCTTTCCACGTCCCGTTTCAAGTTACACCGGTAATAATCATGTTAACGTAAAAATCGAAAAATTATCTGGCCCAACTTGCGGGGGACTTGACGATGTTAAAAACTTTTGGGAAGGGGTTGTCGAGGGGCCTGTATTCCATATCGCAGAGAGTG
The DNA here is from genome assembly GCF_000478725.1 of Eutrema salsugineum. NCBI lineage: Eukaryota > Viridiplantae > Streptophyta > Magnoliopsida > Brassicales > Brassicaceae > Eutrema > Eutrema salsugineum. Next base: position 6,079,780 of record NW_006256686.1, on the reverse strand, counting down.
TCGCAAAGGAGATTTTCACCGACGAAGAAAGGCGTGTCCTTGAAGAAATACACAACGCTATGACACAGATGGAGACGTCTTTAGCAGAAGCTGAGGGAGGGGGGAACAGTTCGTCTAGCCACTCATCTGGTGACTTGTGTTTGATGCTCCCAGATACAAGTTTGAACATCACTACCATCGGGAATATTGACGGCGACCCAGACACAAGAGTGCAGCCGTCAGGTGTTACCGCAGGGGTTGCACACCTATCCATTCGACCGTTATCATGTGGAGGTAAACGTCTACAATATGTATTAGACAGGTACATGTTTTCTTAGGCAACCAATCAGTTTATGTCCTATTAATCTATATGTTATCGCGTACAGAGTATAATAACCCCACGATGTCGTTGGGGTCTACGAGTGAGGGAAAGGTGCCAGCACGTAACTGGGTGGATAAAGGCAAGGCGAAGGTGGACCAGGATATCAATGATGGACCAATCTTGGGGTTATCGATGAATTGCAGTGTGGGACCTAGTAGGGTGCACCTCAACCAACCTGACTCCGGAGACGATGAACCTTCAGACGAGGAGTGCGACTACATTGGTACGTTGTTACTATTATTTTTGGTTTGTTAACTTTGTTGTTGGACCCTTATATGTATAGTTAGATACGTAAGCAGACTATCATGTGATGCAGGGGACGGTGTTAACAAACCAGGCACTCTCTATGTGGGAATGGTGTTCAAGGACCAAGACGCCTTCAAACTTCATATGTCTCTGTATGCAATGGCTAAGAAGTTCCAGTACTACACACGTAAGTCCACACCAAGCAGAATGGACCTTGAATGTGTCGGGCATAACTGCCCATGGAGGGTGTACGCCGTCAGGATGGAAGGCATTGAGTGGTTCCAGATTCGCCGTGCCAGACTCGACCATAACTGTACCATTGATGAACGAGGGCGGTTTCACGTGCAGGCAAGGACAAGTGTGATTGGCGATTTGTTTAAAAACAAGTACGCCGGTGGGGAGGGACCAAAACCTAATGAAATTCGGGAGCTCATGCGTGATGACCATGACGTTCCCATATCATATTGGAAGGCGTGGAGGTCCAGGGATTTGGCAAGGGACACCGGTTTGGGAACTGCTGGAAACTCTTACAAGGTGCTTCCCATCTACCTACAACGTCTTGTTATGTCAAACCCCGGAACAGTTGTTTCACTTGAAACAGATTTCGAAGAGGGTGTGGGGCAGAGGTTCAAGTATCTGTTCTTCACATTGGGAGCCTGTCTCAACGGTTATCCATATATGTGCAAAGTCATCATCATAGATGGCGCTCACCTTAAAGGAAAATACACGGGGTGTCTCCTCACAGCAAGTTGCCAAGACGGAAACTATCAGCTATACCCCATTGCTTTTGGGATTGTGGACGGTGAGAACGACAAGGCTTGGAGTTGGTTTTTCCGTAAATTTCAGGAGGTGGTGCCGGACAGCCACGATCTGGTGTTTGTATCTGACAGGCATAACTCGATCTACGCCGGGCTACGAAAGGTATTAGCTAGACTCAAATATGTGAGATGATTTAAACATATAGTTAGCAGTGTTAACATATATATTATATGATTACCGTTATAGTTAACCGGGTGCGCTTATGGTTGTTAACATTGAGATACTGTTATCAAACTTATTAGTACCGTTATATATATAGTTAGCGTGTTATCAATCTTATTAGTTGTGTTTCTTATGTCCGGTTATAAATTATCTGAGTTTATCTAATAATATAGTTAGCAGGGGTAACAGATATATTAATGATTAACGTTTAAGTTAACCGTATGCACTTGGGGGTGTTTCCATTGACACTGGTTGCCATGTTTCGTTAACAACTCATCTGTACCGTTATACAGTTTTTTAGTGTACTATCCATCTCATTATTAGTGTATCTGTTTTGTTAACTAGCTAATATATAGCTGTGAACGTGTTCTGTTTCTTGTCTTCGGATATCTATTGAACTTAAAACATTAACCTATTAGTCGTACGGTGATATATATGTTTATCGTGTTATAGCTGTTGTTTCCTCTATACATTATTCCCATAATGATAAGTCAACTATGTTCTGGATTTAGGTGTACCCAATGGCTCGGCATTGTGCCTGTATTGTTCATCTCCAGCGTAACATTCAGGCAATCTTTAAGAAGAAGCACCTTAGCTACATGGTGTCTCAGGCGGCCAGGGCATACCTACCCTCCCAATTCTACGACCTGTTTGAGCAGATTCGTTCCGTTGACTCAGGCTGTGCTGACTACTTGACCGCTATCAGATACGAACACTGGGCTAGGTCGCACTTCAACGGACTCCGATACAATATCATGACCAGCAATGTGGCTGAATCCCTCAACAATGTGCTTGCGGTGGCACGAGATTACCCAATTGTGCCATTGATCGAGTACATTAGGGCGACTCTGATGGGGTGGTTCAACAGTCGTCGTGCCCTTGCTTCGGAAACAAATAACACTCTAACTCCCAAGATAGAGGAGATACTAGCTAGCAACTTCGAACTCTCAACCGGGTTTTCGTTCCGTCGAATCAACCAGGACGAATTCGAGATACGGAACAAAGAAGGCGGCCTTTCCTTGTTAACCTCGAGACGCAGTCATGCAGCTGTCTCGAATTCCAGACGTTGAGGGTCCCTTGCTGCCACGCTATTGTCGCGGCTTTGAGATCTGAAACCCGAGTTGACTCCTTGGTTGGGGTTGAATACACCACAGCTTTCTGGAATAAAGCTTACGAGTGCAGCATCTATCCCGTTACAATGTCTGCACCAACTCTCCCAGTGGGCGACGACTTCACTTCTCTGAACCTTAAGCCACCTAACACACGTCGTCCCCCAGGCAGGCCACGCAAATCGCGCATCCGTTCACGTGGAGAATTCGGGGTAACACGCATAATTCTACTATGTTATCTTCATAGTTATCCATCCAATACATGTTTTGTCTCGCATATAATTGTTTTGGTTATCGAACATTTTCCTTATACTGTTACAGGGGGGTTTGCCAAGGCGTTTGGTTGTCTGTGGACGTTGTGGAGGCTTCGGCCATAATCGTGCGTCATGTAAGGCGGCCATATAGCGCCAATAAAAGGGGGAATGCAGGGGTTTAGGGGGCAAATCAAGCAATGCAGTATGTTACCTTTTTGTTTAACTGCATTTATCGTTAATGAGCCTGTATGGCTGGCTTTTATGTGTTATGAATATGCTATCATGCTTTGTATTTTCTAAGCAGCTCTATTTCGGTTTTCTGTAAAATACTTTGTAAGATGATCTCCAATGTTGCCCCTTAATATAAACTTATGTTATTTACCTTGTCGTTTCGATCATTTACTATTATTTCAACAGACTCAAGATCCAATTCTTTTCTAACACAAAATATAATCGGTTTTGGATAACACACATGTTTGCAGGACTAACTAAAAAGTTAGTCATCCATCGTTTGACGTTGTGATGTGGACATCGACCCTAAGACCATACCGGAGCTAATGCCATCCGTCCAAGACGGGGCCATGACATGCTCCAGGATTAAACAGCTCAGAAATAGATACAAGAGGACCTTACACATCTTTATCAACTCCCTAGAACCAGACGACCCGTTGTTGCCCGACCTGAATGTCATATACGGCCTAAACGAGCTTTGCGGCCAAACCGGGGCCGAATACTTGGGATCCAGAAATGGCCCATCAGATGACCGAATCTCTCAGGCCAAAATGGTTATCTCTCGACCAGTTTTTGATTTAAATGCTAACAGTCCGAGCAGAATTTCATTTTCAGGCCTAGAAATTGAAGAACTAAAAGATGATTCCAAAATGGCCGATACGCGAGAAACTTTGGCCGAGACGCGAGAGGTTTTAGTCAAGAAATCCAAAATGGCCGATACGCGAGCAATTTTGGCCGAGACGCGAGAAACTTTGGCCGAGACGCGAGAGAATTTAGTCGAGAAATCAGGGTCACCTCGGCCAGACCGACCTGGCGATGGAATCTGTCGTACTGAAGCTGACATTGCTCGACCAAAATCACCAGCTGAATCTAATGGACGAGACAGATGCACGTATGCCCGAGCGGATAATGAGATGGCCGAGCCCATACAAGATTTAGTCGATAAATCAAAGACACCCGGGCTGGAGCCACCAGACGACTTGGAAACCTCCAACAAAGGTAAGATCTCTCGTCCAAGTATATATACTGAGACTAATGAACGTGGAATCTTGTCCATCCAGCGAACAGACTTGGAGTTGCTTCACAACACACCATCCGGACCCGAGAAAGGCCAAGAACACCAAGACACAAGGACGGAGCACCAAAAGGCTTGGGGACGAGAAGACAAAGACTTAGCTACATTGGAAAATCATTTAGAGGACTTTACAAGAAGGTTCCAAGCCAAGGACGCCACAGCCTCAAGCTCGGCCACCACAGCCACACAAGCGGCCAACCTGAACCCTTCACACCAAGGTAAGCTTTTCAATTATTATATCGTTCTTGCAGGTGATCTCGGCCCTCACAACGGCTAAGTACAACATCAAAACGACGTCAGTAGTTTAGTTTAAAGAGTCTTAAGCAAACTTTCCATTTTTGTAATAAATGAAACGATGAGTTTATGTTTTCGTAGACTAGGTTTGTTTCTTGTTATTTCTTTCAAATTCCTGTCGTTTTGAGTCCTTTTCTTTTCTTTGAGTCGAACCCTAGAAGGTTCAAGCTGACGGACTATTTATAAAGTCCCACACGCAGCTTTGTAGTCACCAACCTTTTTCCCATTATCAATAAAAGAACGAACTTTCTTCAAAGTTTATGGAGAAGCAGCTTCTCATCTTGTTCACGGCTTCCTTGTGAGATTCAAGCAAGCGTGAGCCCCTGCACCATATCAGAGAATCACCATCCCTCTGTGTCGTGTATTCACTCCGCCATCACACCATCTCTAGATCCCACACGAGAGGGCGACCGCCTGCGTGTCAGATCCCCATCCTTCCATCATTCGCCGAGCCAAAGAGAGGGCGACCGCCTGCTTTGTCTCACCACCACCTAGTTACCCGTGGGAACCCCTTGTTTCTTACATCACGTTGCAATGTAACAATTTGTTTTAGTATAACAAATTTAACTGTGGACCTGATTAAAATGTTGGTCGTCTATTGTTTGACATAGCATTGGTAACAAACTGATTACCTTGTCGTCTCGACCATTTACTATTATTTCAACAGACTCCAGATCCAATTCTCTTCTAACACAAAATATAATCGGTTTTGGATAAGAAAAATGTTTGCAGGACTAATTAAAATGTTAGTCATCCATCGTTTTACGTAGCAATGGTAACAATCTGTTTTCGTATACCAAAATTGACTGTGGACCTAATAAAAATGTTGGTGGTCTATTGTTTGACATAGAATTGGTAACAAACTGATTATCTCCTGTTTGACTAGTGTTATTTAAAAAAAAATAACTGGTTTCTGACTTACTCAATAACGTTAAGCTCTAAAATAGACACCTCGTACATGTTCACATAAATTTAGTAAACTCAAACAAGTTTGTAAAAGGAAATACATTCCTCGCAATAAAAAAAGTTCTAGATGACACCGTAACACACATTAGATGTTTCACTTAGGAGGGGACGTCAAACTCCTCAAAAAACTTGACAGCCAACACCTGAGACTCCTTGGCCATCTCCTGAGCCAAAAACCACTCACCATTCGGAGACATATAGCGATGTAAGCACGAGCTAACAAAGTTATAACAGATGTAAGCATATGCTAAAAAAGTTGTTCACATGTCCATAACTAAAGTTACACAATATCACCAAACGTTACACCTAACAAGACATATATCGAACTATAACGAGATGTAGTCGCCCTCATCATCGGATAGTTCCTCCTCATCCACCATCACCGGCGGAGCCGGCTGGTTGCTGCCTTCACCGGCGGGTTGATCTGCCATCATCTTTTCCCGCCGGTCGACGAGAAGCCTCCAGTTGAGTGAGTGCGTTATGGGCATCCAGGATGACACGCTGTTCGTCCTCCGTGAAGATCTCGTGGAAGACACTTTCAGCAATTTGCACTGTCGGTCCCTTGATGAGCTCTTCACAAAAGTTGTTAACATCAACAAGTCCACCAAAAAGTATCGTCAGATAACCTTTTTATTACGACGCTAATAAAATGTTTATCGATGTTACCAGAAAGGTTACCCAATAACGCTTGATTTGTACGGATAATGCCAAGAGGCGGACCGGTAACTTGATCAGTAGACCTTTGCATTGAAAGGTAACGCTGAACATTCTCTTCTCCTATGGTCACACAAATGGCGAGAGTCTCCACCTCGACGCGCAAAGCCATGAAGCGGTCGACATCGCTGTTGTTGATGATGTCGAAAGGGGCTGCCTTGCGTCCTTGTGGCACAGACGAGCTTGTTGGGAGTTGATAAGTCATTGCCATCATCGTGTGTGGATGGAGACTGAACCGAGCATTCCGTCTAGTGACTCGAAGGTTTCCCGTTCTATCACCGTTAGTCCGTACCCTCCGTCGTTGGTGTCTGTCTCGAAATCCCACTCTCCATTCGGAGATCGGTTCCACACTCCTTTAGAATATTTCAGCATATAACCCATTTTCCTTTTCTTGAAATAGAAGCATGACGAAGCTTTAGTACTATATCCATATATAATCCGATCATGAAATTACTCTAAAATCAAAGCAACAAAGCATTTATTTTGGTCCGAGGGATGAGCAAGTTAAGAGATCTGCATTTAAAACTACATGTTCACTGTCAAGAACATAACCAAAAGAGACAACGACATAAACGCACAAACAAAACTAGATACAGTGGTCCTACCTTGTTTCCTCGCACGGAACTTGACTTCTGTAGTTTTGTTGGCACGACCTAAATTTTTTCTCTCCTACTTCCTGTTTGCAGGTCTAACAGTGGCGTGGTATGGGTTCAAGCTGCTAATACATTATATAGTGGAGCAACTGAGCAGTATAACCTATACATACGGACATATAGCGATATGGCGCAGAGGTCAATGAGATCTATCACACATCTCTGCATTAAATGCTTTATTCGCGCGGAAAGCAACGAGTGGTCCATATTGCAGCTCGCAGGATTTTGGTAGATATTTTCACATCTACTTACAGGGGGTCCACAACGATGTGAGACCTTATTTAACTCCTCAATTTACACTCCTTCCATGAATATCTCACTTAAAACTCTTATATGTTAGAGTATTCTATATGTTAACATACGTCTCGACCATTTACTATTATTTCAACAGACTCCAGATCCAATTCTCTTCTAACACAAAATATAATCGGTTTTGGATAAGAAAACTGTTTGCAGGACTAATTAAAATGTTAGTCATCCATCGTTTGATGTAGCAATGGTAACAATCTGTTTTCGTATACCAAAATTGACTGTGGACCTAATAAAAATGTTGGTGGTCTATTGTTTGACATAGAATTGGTAACAAACTGATTATCCCCTGATTGACTAGTGTTATTTAAAAAAAAATAACTGGTTTCTGACTTACTCAATAACGTTAAGCTCTGAACTAGACACCTCGTACATGTTCACATAAATTTAGGAAACTCAAACAAGTTTGTAAAAGGAAATACATTCCTCGCAATGAAAAAAGTTCTAGATGACACCGTAACACATGTTTCACTTAGGAGGGGACGTCAAACTCCTCAAAAAACTTGACAGCCAACACCTGAGACTCCTTGGCCATCTCCTCGGGTGTAAGCGTCTTGCAACGATCAATCCCTCCCACGGAGTGGAACATTAAGAGGAGAACTGTTGTTACACCAGAGTCAGACATGATGGAGTTCTGGGGTATGCCCTTTGGTCGATGGATAGAAAACGGTTTAGCTTCGATAACTCGTTTGTTAGCCGAACTCTGTCTAATTACATGTGGTAACATAAGAGACAACGGGGCCAACTCCTTCTTTATTGCGCCATCCGTCCTCAGTGAGCAGTTGCAATCAATTACGGTCATAGTTCCCGCAATGGTGTCAACAGCAATGCCAACCCAATGGTCCCTGTCAAAATTGAAAGGCAGGTACAGGCGCTCAGGTGGAGGGAGATCTACACTGTCGAACTCAAGATGATCCATTACACAATCCCCAAACTTGAACCTATGTCGGTCTTTCACAGCCACCCGGGAAAATTTTGTCCATGACTTCATTAAGGCAGTCGTAAATTTGGTTTCAAGAAAGGCAACCTTGTTCAACTGAGGCTCGGAACAATGTCGAACATATACTGTGTGGGCGTATAAGAGGAGGGCGTCCATCATCTTCATAAAGAAAAAAAAATTAGCGATGTCTTGTAAAATGTTAGCGTCTAACAATCAAGTTACACCTAAACTTTGAAAACAGCCATATCTACGTGAAAAGATAAAGAATACCTTGGGCATCATAGGCTTTGTCCTATCAGCAATCTCAAGTACTTCCTTGTTGTTAATAGAGATTCCGCTGCCAAGGCTGATGAGCCTGTTTATTATAAAACAACCGTCAACAAAATATTTTAATGTGTAATAAATAATTTAACATAAACTGGAGATTCACCGGTAATTTTGCAAAATCCCGTGCAACCGAGCAAACTTTGTAAAATACGCAGACTGTTCGTCTGGGTGGCATATGAAGGGGTGGCTACCCAGGGTGCATGATACCCACTTGGGGTCTACATGGAAATCGTTAAACGATGTCTGCACCCGGGCCCTCTTGCCACGCCGAGGGAATTCCCCTTCATCTCCATTATCCAGAGCATGATCGCCGCCATCTCCCTCGCCTAGACCACCATCGTCCTGGTCACACAACGACATGAGAATAAACGAAACCTAATCACAGGTAACACCACCGACGTAGTTAACCGGACCTCTAGACCAACTAACAAGTATGATAGACTGCTACGCTATCAAGTAATAAAGAATATAACCACAGACAACATCTACGATATACATAACCTGAAACTTAGACCACCTACCAGTTATGTTAGACCACTACCCTACCATATATCAAGTGTATGTAATTTTGTAGGCAGCTAAAAATGTTTTTGTTCAGTCACCTATATTCTTGCAAAAAGCTTAGAACTTACTTGTCCCTCCGTCCGAATGTCATTAGTTTCGCCGACCTCTGAAGTAAAGTCGGCCATTCCTTCGCCCCTCTGCTGTTGAACATCGTTGGGTACATCGGCGTTGATGTTGGAAGCCATCGCAACGGCCGCGTTAATAACTGCATCAGCCAAAGCCTTGTCCTGTGCCTGGTTCGTACCACTTCTAGCGCCTGCCTGAAGCCCATCGTCAGCCCTGTTCTCATACTCACGTGCCATGGATCTCTCTCTCGGTGAATCATGCCTGTTAAATCCGGAAATGGATCTCCCCAAAAATTCAAGAATATTCTTGATAACTTCCTCCTGCATTGTGGTGAACTTTTGTTCTATAGCCGCCGTCACCGACGTTCCAAGAGTGGACAGACTTGCTTCGAGTGTCGCTATTTGGTCAATAGCGGTTGACATCTTAAGCTCAAAAGGTCTCATTTCTGCCTTCACCGACGCCGACAATAATTGGGCAATATTATCAGGTACTGCAGCGTATGCAGCTTGGCCGCCGGTTGTTGTTACATTTTCCTGGGCCCTCTCCTTCTCCCTCTCCTTTCGCTCCCTGATTTCTTTCCTCTCCAGTCGCATCTTGGCCAACTCGGCCTGGGTCAACCCACCCTTAAACATGTGTTTGCGGAATTCGAAGTCCTCCCCAATCAGGTGTAACATATGTTCAACCCTGGGATCGTCTTCATCGTCGGACCAGCTGAAGTCTTTTCCCTCCGTACCAGCATCTGTATCGTCGGGGATAATGCTAAAAATGTCGACCTACATTTAATGTTATCAGTAAATATTATTGTTGGTTCGTTAACATGATTGGTAACGGTTACATAAATGGATTGTAGTCCACTAAACCGGTTAGAGTTTGTGTTGGTACCTTGCATTCTTCGTCGATGTCCCTCGCGTGAATTGGGCTAAGTCCAACCGTCGCCGACGTCGTCCGTGTCGCTGGTTTGGGAGCATTTCTGTCACTCTCACCATCCAAAATACCATCGGTGTTGGTGTTCTCCTGCAAGATAGCAGCTCCGGCGTCCTCTGACTCACCATCTTCGTCTTCCCCCTCGGTTTCAGATTCAGACGACGACTCGTTCAGCTGAACAACCTCCGTTAACGATGGACATGCCTCCACTAGCACAAGCTGTATCGCGTGAAAAAAACCTTTAACGGCTACCGTACTCTGAGCGAGTGCAACCTCGTCTTTAGACTTGATGCTGGACATCAACATCTCGAACCCCACACGGCCCCACGGGTGCGCGAAAAACTCGTCGAGACTTCTGATCAGCTCCACGTGCTCAAATACGATTTTGGACCTATGGTTTGTGGGGCATAAGACTGCTCCGGTGATAGCGAGGCAGGCGTATTTCAGCCTGATTTCGTGGTCGACGACGGTCCTTTTTTTCAACATCTTGACTGCCAGGTCGATGCTACATGCTTTTAGATTTCCAAACAAATCGGGCCAATAGGGTTTTACCAAGACGGGATTTCTCTTTTTCTTCTTCTGCTTCCTCGGATATTTTCCGCACGGCAAACCGGTGATTATCGCAAATTCCCTGAGAGAAACCCTAACCGGTTTCCCGGCGAACAGAATCCATATTTCGTATTTTTTGCTAACCTTTAGTAGCCGCGTGATGATAAAATGTCTGAAACTGCCGGAAAGTGCAGGCTTCTCCGCCGTCGCAATAAGTTTCCCAAATGGCGATTTTTTTAGGAAATCTCTCTCCTCTTCGTCCAAGGCGCTCAGAATGTTGTTGATGGCCTTAGATTTGTGATAGCAGTTTATCCTCTCGCCGATTGGTTCTTCGCCGGCTGCAAAAATCCTCTCCGGTAAGGATGGTTCCATCTTTGGTTCTGCCTCTCCGTTGGTTTACAGATGCGTAGTACACAATTATTCACCCAAAAATAAAAAGGGTGCTCTCTCTGAACCGTCGGCTCAGTTGGACGCATAATATACGCCTTTTGACCGGAAAGATGTTTCGTTTACCCAGTGGGATGTATTCATTGCATGTATTATATTAATATTTTATTCGTCCATAATCTGACAAATTATTTACCTATGTCTTAAGTATGCTTATAGATATATAGGGGCTAATACGTATTAAAAGAAAAGGAATAGTGTCCAATTCTGGCTTTGGTCATTTCTGCAAATACTTATGGCGGGATGGTTATTTGTTATAATTATTCTTTCTTTTTTCAACATTTCATTAGAAATCAAAGCAACTTATCAGATTATTAGATTACTATAGTCTAAAATGTTGTGTTAAGATTTTTATTTAAGACAATTATTTTGTATTTTTTTATCTTTCTTTAATTTTTAGTATTGATTATATATTTTTAATTTTATTATTTGTTATTTTATTGTATTTATTTTTATTTAATATACATTGTTGCTGTATTTTAAAGTTAAAATTTAATTTTTTTTACCCTAAATTTGAATATATAACTCTAAATTATTTACTATTTTTGTAAAGATACATTAAAAACTTGAGTTTCCTCTTTTTGGTTTTTTATTAATTTATCAAAAACAAAAGGGTGAGTTTACAACAAAGCAATGGATCCTTTCATATAGCCACGAACAATGACCTAAGGCTATTTAAAAATCCATGAACGAAAAGGAAAACTTAAAATCCAACAAAAATAGGAAAGGAAAACAAAACATGAATTGGAGGACACGTCAACACCAACGAGACGAGCCCATCCTAAATGGATAAGAATGCTCTGCATCAGAGAGCAAAGAATGTTTCAATCAGAGGATGTTGGTAAACATATCAGATTCCTTTGGGCGATAAAGTATCTTCTCAAACATATCTTTCAGCTTCTCATGCCGAACCATCTCGTCGAGGATTCTATCTTCAGAGACAACTTGGTTTTTAACCAGCTTATCCTTGTCATCGGTAGGAGAGAAGACCATTTCGGATATGCGATGTTTCTTGGTTTGCTTACGATACTTTTCCCACTCAGATGCGTCTTTAACCATGAGATGGTAAGTGTACACAACCCGCTTTTGACCAATCCTGTAAGCTCGACTTATGGCTTGCATCTCAACAGAAGGGTTCCAAACAACATCGAGAAGTACAACTCTTGAAGCCCCGACAAGACTAATACCCTCGGAACACGCTTTTGTCGATGCCAGTAACACTTTAGATTCACTGTCTGGTTTGTTGAAGTTGTGTATCAGATGCGGTCTGTCTTTCTGTTCAAGATTACCATGCATAATGAGAATCTCTTTCCCTTCCCTCCAGCCAAATGCTGCGCAGACCTGGTCCATGATCAGCTTTAGAGTGTCGATGTATTGACTAAACACCAACACTTTCTCTTTCACTGTTTCACTGAATCGGATGAAGTTGATCAGGAACCTTGTTTTCACACCTTCCTTGGAGTCAAGTCTAAGCCTCTCAAGGGTTTCCAATGTTTTTGGCCCAATGGTGAGGGTTTCAATCTTTGTCGGGTTGCAGAGCGTATACAGAGATGGGTGTACTGAAACAGCTGAAAGCTTGTGCTCAAGTTCAAATGTGGTTTGAGTATGGTCAATTCTGTCCAGGATTTTCTTCTGTAGATAAGATGGGTTCAACACCACGACACGGTCTCTAAGACCCGGAAGGCTTTCACGAAGGATGTTTCCTTTGTGGACATGCACAAAAGGAGCAATCATATCCTTAAGCTCCCCAATTCCGATTTCTTCATCAAACTTGCCGTTTTTGCCTTCTTGGCTCAACTTGCTAAGATCCTGGAGCCTCGAAGAAATCGTGTCTGTATAAGCTGGTCTTGCCAGGCATAAAACGTTCGAAAGCTCCTTGAAGTTGTTCTGGAATGGTGTCCCTGAGAGAATGATGCGCTTTTCCGTTTTAACTTCAGAAAGCGCTTTCCAGATGCAACTATTCTGGTTCCTTGGGGTGTGACCCTCGTCAAGGACCAGTAACCCTGGCAATTCTAGCAACATCCTTCTGAACTCTTCCATCTCTCCAGCGTACTTATTCCTCGCGAGCTTCTCATACAGATTGTAGCTAACTCCAAGAATGCTTTTCTTGTTCCTCCAAGAATATAGCTTAACCATACGAACGGAATGCTTGTTGCTCCTATGGAGACTATTTCCCTTTAGAAGTGCGATAGCTGACTGGTTCTCTTGCCCTGAGAACTTCATATTATTCATGTTATAAAACGGAGCGCTTGCATCCCATTTTTTGAACTCTTCTTCCCATGTAAACAGTAAACTAGCGGGAGCTATGACCACGGGATGGCTATCTGGAAACTGTTCTAGGTATGACTGAAGAAAGACGATGGTCAGCCGCGTCTTACCAGTTCCAGGAGAATGCGAAATAATGCATCCCCCACTTCCTTTTACCACCGAGCTCTTCAGCTCGTCAAGTTTTGTTGACCCGGCTAAGTTCTTCCAGATAAACTCAAAGCCTTCTCGTTGGTGTGGGTACAAAGTCTCTTTGACGCCAGGGATGTATTCCCAGACAGTTCCTTGTGTATCTTTTAAAGAGGCATCATAATTGCTGCGGTCTGAAGCTTCAAAATCAAGCCCGTTAAGTAAAGGGTCACACTTTTTGTCACGACATGTCTTCTTCTCGTTAACATTACCACGATACTTATCCTGCGCAATGCATAAAAAAAAAACATGTCACGTAGTTTAAATATGAAAAGAAAATCAACAAAACAGTACAACTCAATCTAGGATCTCTTTGCGCAATGGATGTTACCATGGCAGGTGAGATGTCTCTAATCTCCACGGACACATAAGAACAGTAGCAGCATTTCAGACCGATTTCCTCATCAAGAATAAAGTCATGCTTCCCGTTGGTGCATGGCACTTCTCTACTCTGATACATCAAAGATCATGTGATTTAAATTCATGCCTTACCAATGCTAAGAAAAAAAAAGCATAATCGTCAGGTATAGCTCGGGGGAAAAAACAGAAGAATTAGTAGTCTTACTTTAGCAGGAGCACTAGACGAGTTTACTCCTTCCAATGTTAGAGCTAAATTCATGTCTTCCCACAAACTGTCTATTTCCATCTCCTCCTCTGTCTTCTCAATTGGCTCAGGCTCCTCACAACAGCCAAATCTCAGGTTTAGAGGCGGCAAATCCCGCCATGGTTTTTCGCCACCATCAAAACTCTCACCGTCCCCGCAAAACGAGTTTCCTAGCAGATCAGTCACATTCAGGTGGTTTTTCTCTTTCTCCCTATGGGACCTCCTTCGTTTCCTCTGATCTTTATATACCTTTTCACTTGAGCTCTCTCTAACTATAGGTTCTTCGCTGTAATCATCCTCCGCTGTTTCGTCCCCTGAGCAGATGTCTTCCTCAAAAATCTTCGTTTTGTTCCAAATAGATTTTGCTAGTAGCCTAAATACATCCATATCATTCTTCCTAGGAAAATTCTTCTGCTTCTCCCCTGTATATACTCTTTCACTTTGACTCTTCCTGACTTTTGCAGTGTCTCTGGCACCGAATTCATCGTCATCTGAGCAATCGAAATCACTCTCAGAGCTCTCATTATAAGAAGAATCTGAACTTTCCTCCATGTAATCGGATGAGTCAGACTCAACATCCTCATCACTAGACTCAACATCTTCATCACTATCGTCCTCTGTAGAAACTCCTTCCTGAGAACTAGAACTAAGACTCATAACCTCATCGGTCTCTGAATTCACCGGAGCTGAAGGCGTCAAAGTAGGAGTCTTCTCCTCACCGTTCAAATCAGCATCATTTACACGCAAATCAGTATCATTCACATTCAAATCAGCATTCTCCACACTCAAATTAGACTCATCCACAGAAAGATCAAAAACCTTATCGACATTGCAATCATCTACATGTTTTTTCTCTCTCGGAAAAGATCCAAGATATTCAACATCATCAGCATCATCCACAGAAAGATCACAAACCTTATCGACATTGTAATCATCTACATGTTCTTTCTCTCTCGGGA
Source organism: Eutrema salsugineum (assembly GCF_000478725.1). Lineage (NCBI taxonomy): Eukaryota > Viridiplantae > Streptophyta > Magnoliopsida > Brassicales > Brassicaceae > Eutrema > Eutrema salsugineum. The sequence continues at coordinate 6,064,753 of NW_006256686.1, read as the reverse complement.
AATATCCGAGATATTCAAAATCATCATCATCATCAACAACATCATGCGCTGGAGTGGTCGAAGCATGAGTTTTCTCAACACCCTTTGAATTCGCATCATCATCCACAGGCAAATCACGAACCCTATCGGGATCAGGCGATCTCGATTCTAAAGTAGGAGCAATCAACGAAGGAGAAGCTACATTATCATCCTCTACTACTACATGTTCGTCTTTTCGCTTACCTCCCGGATAGATAGTTTCGATAAACTCGACATCTTCGTTCTCGCTCGCCTTTTTTCGGCACCGTTTCGATTTCGCCGGCGGTTGTGAAGAACAAGCATCGCGTATTGAATTTCTCTTCTTCTGCCTCTCTCTCCTAGCTTTAGATTGTTCTTCGACAGAAATCCCCTTTGATTTATTTAACAGATCGTTCAAGTAAGACTCCGTCCTCGAACGAGTTCTTCTAGCCACGCAAGTAGCCATATCCATGGCTGAAGAAAAGAGGAGAAAAAAAAAGGAACAGAGAAAATCGAAAACTCTAGCAGAGAGAGTATTGACTACGGAGGGAAGAAGAAGATGACTCTATGGAATCTTCTGTGTACTTTTTTTTTGCCTTGTCATTTTATTTTTTTTGCGGTAACGATTTAACTTTCTCGAAAGCCTTTAAAAAAGGGTTTACTTTCCGTTTCCCTATTTGAGCAGATTATATTGATTGGCCACCTTAACCGAGTGATTGGTTCATTACCGATTTTATCCGATTAATAAAAACACAAATTCTGAACACATAATCCAGAATTTGCACTTATCAGAAGCCCACGTGTGGATGACTTCAGCAAAGGAAGTGTGAGTATTTATATATCACTTTAGTTACCTTCCTCCTTTTGGCCAGCGATGTGGGATATTTGCAAGTGTACATTATCTTTTTTTTTCGTATCATTCATATGGATTGTATGAGAAAAAAAATGTTAGAAGTCCAGCCCAGCTATAGTGTTTTATGAGCAAAGCCCAGTAATTAACCCAGCAAAGTAACATACGTCGGAAATGGGAATTGGAATCAATAATTTAGGCACCATTATGATAAATTAGAAAACTCAGGGGCAAAATTTGATAATTAGAAACGCATTGGACAAAATTGAGAATACTATGCCGACGCGTTTGATCGGTTTTAGCTCTTTTCCTCTGATTTTGGTTTCTTCACGATTCACTGAATCCGTAAAATCATTATTTCCCCTCTACAGCCACACGGTGCGTGATTGTTCTCGTTTCAAATCAGCAAAAACTCAATCGATTTCGTGTTTGAATCTCTAGTTTTCCGGTTCTGAGAGAAACCAGATCCGAAGTTTCTCGAACGTAATTGAGGAAGAAGAAAATGCCGGTAAAGCATGGGCAATCGTCGTATCGAGATCGGACGGACGAGTTCTTCGCCATCGTTGAGAGCCTGAGGAGATCGATGGCTCCGGCGGCGAATAATGCGCCGTATGTTAGTGGTAGGAGCGATGTGGGGAGAAGAGAGGATCCGAGATCCGCCGCGAGTTTGCAATCGGAGTTCAGGAAGAGAGCTGGTAAAATCGGTTTGGCTATTAGCCAGACGTCGCAGAAGCTAACGAAGCTGGCGAAACGTAAGTTTTATAAGTTCGCTCATTGATCAGTGAAATCTCGTGAATCTGGAATAAACTTAATCTAGTTGCTCCGTGAAACTGTAATGGCTTGATCTAAGATGTAATCACTGGTAGAATTTGCTTAGATTATGATAGAAAAATGCTAGATTGAAGCATCATAGCCACATAGGATAAGATCTATCTGGTATTGGTAGAGATTCACCGTTTGATTTGTGGAGTGAATACTTTAAATGCTTATCTTTGGAACCTTTAGTATAGATAATACTTCAGAGCGTCTCGTTGTTATGGTAGAAATGGAAGAAGCTGTTGTTTTTTCATATATTTTCAGCATACTATATGAACTTGACATTTTGTTGCAAAATCAGTGGCAAAGAGGACATCAGTATTCGATGATCCTACCCAGGAGATACAAGAGCTGACGGTGGTCATCAAACAAGAGATCTCTGCACTAAATACCGCTCTGCTCGACCTTCAAGCTATCCGCAATGCCCAGAATGATGAAGGGAACAACTCTAGAGACACAACTACTCACTCCGCAACAGTTGTCGACGATCTAAAGAACCGCCTGATGGACACTACCAAAGAGTTTAAGGATGTCCTCACCATGAGAACCGAGGTTTTTTCTTTGTTTCCTTTAGATGTCTTTTTCCAATAGAACATGAGTATCCAGACGCGACCCTGACAGTATTCTCAGTACTAAGATGCTAGACTGAGTTATGATTACTGGTCTGGTGTTGCAGAACATGAAGATCCATGAAAATCGAAGGCAACTTTTCTCTTCAAACGCTTCAAAAGAATCAACAAACCCATTCGTTCGCCAGCGCCCTTTGGCTTCTAGGCCTGCTGCTAGTCAACTTGCTCCTCTTCCATGGGCAAATGGGTCTTCTTCATCTTCATCTCAATTAGTCCCTAGGTGAAGTACTACTGATTTGTTAACCACAGTTGCAAAACTCTGCTTATCTCATTTCTCTTGGAACCTGGCTAAGAATTTATTCGAATTGTAGTCGAAAATGTTGCTATGGATTTACTAAAGTCTCATCTGTGCCATGTCAGTCGTTGCTGATTTAAGATTTGAGTTTTCATGAATTCAAGACCCTTTATATTTTCTTCATTTACAGGAACCAAGGAGAAGCTGAGTCTTCACCATTGTTGCAGCAGAGTCAACAACAACAACAACAACAACAGCAGCAACAGATGGTCCCGTTGCAAGACACGTATATGCAGAGCCGTGCAGAAGCTCTTCACAACGTCGAATCAACAATCCATGAGCTAAGCAATATCTTCACACAATTAGCTACCATGGTTTCTCAACAAGGGGAGATTGCTATCAGGTTCGTCTTCCTCATAAGTAAACCACCTTATGTCTTGAAAAGATTCATTGAACATTTGTGTAAAGGAAGTTTTATAATAAAATTTGGTTTGTACAGGATCGATCAGAACATGGAAGATACGTTGGCTAATGTGGAAGGCGCACAGAGCCAACTGGCCAGGTATCTCAACAGTATATCGTCAAACCGGTGGCTAATGATAAAGATTTTCTTCGTACTGATTGCATTTCTCATGGTTTTCCTCTTCTTCGTGGCTTGATATTGAGATAAAAATTGATTTTAAAAGAGCTTCAACATCTAGACACTGTTCGTTTTCTCTCGTATCTTATTGACATGTAAAGACTAAAGAGAAAGTGATCCTTATGCTCTGTTCAGATTAATGGAGATAATATATATGCCACTTTTTATGTAAAATTGATTTACGTTTCCCAAACATTTTTGTGATTATGTTTTTCAAACTCTATTCTATCTATTTTTCAATTTTTGATAGTTGAAAACATTTTATAATTCTCCAGGATTGTGCGGATGTAAATAATACAAAATCAAATAACTAAACAAAAGTTCTCTTGGATTATCAGGAAAACCCGCATTGATTGCAGTGCTTTAGGGTTTAGGGCTTTGCTCATTTGGTCTGATAGAGAAAAGGCTTTAGGGTTTCTCTCCTCCTTTAAATTTTTTTTTTTATTTATATGCACTTGAATTCCATTAAGTAATGCCGGATTTGTAAATTATTACAAAAGCAGCTTTAGTCAGAGAGGTTATTCTTTGCCCAAAATAAAATAAGGGAGAGACTTCTAAGATTCTGCAACTTTATTGTAAGAGCTTATGCATGCATTCTAATTCTCTTGGGAAAGAATATGGTATCGACGTTGACGTCACGCCACTTTCGGACGATAATTTAGTCTGATTCGGTATTAAATCCAAATTAAATCGGTTTAATGTTGCCGTACCGAGAAAACCAGACTTACCTCCCAGTTGCTTAACCTAAGTTTGCTTCTGTTGCAAGTTATTCAACCAACAACTACTACGACTTAAAAGTTATCGATATACGTATAAATGGGACATGTGCTTGTGTACGAAGCTGCAACACAAGAGCGATCAACTTGTTTGAAAGTCAATACAGTAACAACATGTCACGTTTCTTTCATTGATAGAACAATTAAAGTGGAGTTTGTTTTCACACGTTTAGCTCTTCCACTTCAGGACTTAATGGCTTAAAGAGACCCTCCACTTCACTTTCATTTACCTCATCTAAGCTTGCTGGTTTCCATTTCGGATTCTGCAAGAAAAAGACAAAACCACTCACTGAAATGAACTTAAGAGTAGCACAACAGAAAACAGAGACCAAAATCGAAAATAAAAACAGAGTGAATCGCAAGAAGATTATCATAAATCTGCATCATAGTTCGTGTACTATTCTAAAACCTGACTTAATACAAATGTGTGATTGATATAAGGAACACGTATACATTTATAAACTTTGTTTGTTCTTTGTCGATTTCTCTAGAACGACACTCAAAAATCATGTGAGGGAATAAAATGAACGATTAAGCAGCAGAAAGATGAAGCTGACGCGTGAGAGAAATGATGGAAAATGTAACAAAAAGTATCGAATGATAAGCGAACAAAAAACCTGGTCCTTGTCGATCAAGACTGCTCGAACACCTTCAGTGAAATCACCGCGCAAGGCAGATCTTAGAGCAAAGCGGTACTCAGTTTTCATCACACCATTAAGCTTCAAGATATGAAAACCACAGTAAGTAATTACTAGCAAAAAACTCAGTGACGTAATTGCAAACAATGAAATTTGGAACTCACTGTTGCCATCTCGTTGTTGGTTTTATTACCCTTTGCACAAGCAACTTTAGAGAAGTAGTTATGTGTTAAGAAAAGAGAGAACGGTGCTCCTTTTCCAAGGCCTTGAAGTGCTTCATTAGCCCATTCCGCAACTGTACAACAAAGATTTTCAATTCTTTTTCTTCTATCAAACTTCTAATTGACATGAAATTGCTTTTTTTTTGGCTACTAGGATTGGAAGATGAGAGAATATATTAATAAGAACAAAGAAAGCTATTTGACAAGTGACCACTACTAATCAAGAGTTTTATCACAACCTCAAAAGGGTTTTTGATATTTTTATTAATAACAAAAAAAAAAAGCTATAGAGAAAGTGGAATCAGAGTAACCCCAACCTTTAAAATAAGAATGCCTATCATACCTGAAGCCTCACTGCTCTGCTGGTACTTTTTCAGCTCTTCGATTATTTTCTTAACAGATTTACTTCCACCAAAAACTGATTCTATTTGAGGCAAAAGCATTTTGAGATGGGCTTTAGATTCAGGATCGCTGCTGTATTCTGATAAAGTTGCTTGGATGTCTTGATGGGGATCCTTGGAACTGTATCACCAAAATGCATGGTTTCTGAGATACAACAAAACAGAGATATACCAAATGCTCCTAAACTTGAGCTATGCACATGAAATCAATGGAAGCAAAAATAAATAGAAATAAGCTGAAATGTTCCATTTTTGAGGAAGGAAGTTTGCCAGGGCTTACAGGTCAGCTGACAAAAGTGCTTCTTTGAGTGAACCCAGCTTTCCAGATGGGACATAATGTGTACCGAGACCTGTAAACAGTGCATCCGAAGGTGTGGAAATTCTTCTCCCAGTCATACCAAGATAAGCACCTGCAGAATTTGAAAGGTCGAAAAGTTGCAGGTGGAGAATACTTTAGCAGTTGTTTGTAAGATTGTAAAGGGTCTAAAGCTTAATGAAACACACTTCCTTGAACAGTAAACACAATGACCAGGTCAACAATTGACATGAAAGCAATAAACTTCCTTCTACAATGGCGAGGTACTATACCAATATTCGACATTTTTCACAAGTTTGTAACTTTTGAGAAAGAACCAGCCTTAGCCAAATAGAGAGTTAAGGATCCTATTAGGAAGCTGAGATATGAACATACCAACAGATCCTCCACCAGGGGTATGAGCTGCTATATATGAAAATCCAACATCTGGAAACAAGCCGATTCCATTTTCTGGCATTGCGAGGACCGTCCTCTGGAAATGGATAATACAACAGTAAAAAAAAATCATGCTAAAAATGTTATCTGAACAGGATATACTATTTGTACCTCTGTTATCACACGGTATCGCCCATGTCCAGAAAGACCAAGGCCAAATCCCATTGTTATACCATCCATTAAAGAGATATATGGCTTTTTGTATCCAGCAACCTTGCATATCAGGGTATACTCAGCTGTAAATACCTAAAAGGAAGCAAAGTTATGAAGTTAGGACATAATATACATCTTGCAGGCTAATCATGTGAAAATGTATAATGCAGAAAAATAGTAAGAAACTGATAGTGAGTACTTCAAAAATGGGTTGATCCAAGCAAAAATAAAACAAGCATTGAATAAACATGCAAAAGCCTAGACTTAAGAGTGCTGCCAAATAGATTAATTTGATCAAAATAATAGACCACTTAGATCTCACCAAGTATTCCCCAATACATTAAGTATGTTTAGAAGAACGACTGTATAATGCTATTGGAAAATGTGCGCTTTTTCTGTAATATCAGGTAGCAATTTTGGTTTTCCTAAAACACTGAACTGAAAACTGTTGCACAACCAGACCTCTATCATATCTGACAATTGATTTTTGGTTGTAATCTGCTTCACATCACCTCCTGCAGATAAACTAAGACCATGGTTAAAAAGTTTCTATCCGGTTTGATTAGATAAAGTAGACTCATTTGATGCAAGAAGATAAACTACGACCATGGTTATAAAATTTCAATCAGGTTTGATTGGATCAGAAGAATCCTTTTACGCAAGAGAACAAATCCAAAAAAAAATCCCACTCCCTCACAAAAAAAACATAACACACAGCACCAAAAAAAAAAACCAAGAAGTTGCAAAATTCATGGATATTACATGAATTAAGAAAGGAATAGTCCATAACACAATGATTCACATAGAAACCTTCTGCACAAGTGGTGTGTTTTTGTCCATAAGGATATCTGCAACAACTCCTTTAATATCCATCCCTGCACCATTCATAAATGGTCACTCCAAAATCTTCCCAAAGGGAAACAAAGAATCTATAGCATTGAAGAAGAGCCGTATTGTCTACTAAGATAAGACCAGAGATGCAACATACTTTCCACAGTTTTGTCCTAAAATCTTACAAAACCAGAATCAACATATCAGAACAAGATCGTTTCTTTTTACCTGCACAAAAGGCCCGAGGTGTGCTGCCTTCGACGATAACACATTTGACTCTTGGATCAGATTCCCATTCGTCAAGCAAGCTTTTGTACTTCAAATCCATTTCTGTATAATCAAAAACTCCAAAAGTTTCAAGATTTGAATTTGGTTTAACTCAATAAAGAAACAACCTTTTTTTATGTAAAAAGGACCTAGATTCATCGCGTTGAGAGCTTTAGGTCGATCAAGAGTGATGAAAGCGACGCCATTTGGATAAACATTTCCTTTCACGAAATCTTCGCCGCCGCTTCCACAGGCCATCACGGTGTATCTCCGGCGATCCGAAGCGGAGCGAATAATGAAGGAAGGAAAGGAGAAGCAGAGGTTCTGAAGAGGAAGAGAAGTCGTTGAGGGATGTTTGGAGAAGAAGATGCGAGCAGAAGACACACCCAGAGTTTTGATCATTGTTGTGTTGTGATTCCCAATTCCACCTCAACGACATCCGTCGGAGGAACCAAACACTAGTGACAGTGAGTGACTGTGGAATGTGCCGTTCGGCCCAATAACCTGCCCAATAGTTATTAATATAAACAAATTTCTTAAACAGAGACCGAAAAAAAAACTAAAGTATATAATTATATAATAATTAATTTGCACGAGTTCAAGTAGTCCTGGGCAAAAAATCTGGATCCGAATATCCGAACCGGAACCGAACCGAAATAGAGGTACCAAATCCGAATCGAAATTTTTAAAAATATCCGATGGATCTTAAACTCTTATACCCGAAGAACCGGAACCGAACTAGTACCGAACCGAGAACCGATTAGGTACCCGAATTATTCAAAGTATAATTATATATCCTTCTAAATATTAGTTTTTTTTTGATATTTTTGATATTTGGTATATATTTCTGGTTTTACAGATATATTTTCTTTATTTTTGAGACTTTTGGGTATATTTTTAAGTTTTGATATATATATTTTTGAATTTTTGTTATTAAAAAAGTGTGAGTCGAATTAAAAATTTGAGGCAAAAGATCCGGATCCGATTATCCGAACCGGAATCGAACCGAAATAAAGGTACCGAACCCGAACCGAAATTTATAAAAATACCCAATAGATCCTAACTTCTTCTACCCAAAATATCCGGAACCGACTGGTTCCGAACCGAAACCGAACCGAATATCCGAATGCCCATGCCTAAGTTCAAGGACTATATAATTAACAATCCCTAATTAACTTTTGATTAATAATCAATTCCGAGTGGTTCTCCTGTGCTGCAGCTAATACCATCATCAATTCCTAGGGCTAAGGGTAAATTAATCATCCCTTAGCGGCTTAATTAGCTTAAGAAGGTTCTCCTGTGCTGCAGCTAATAATCCTCTGGTACAAAGTAATTGACCTACCTCTATCTCTATCTCTATTTAATTGTGAGTGTCTTTGTTGTGTCTGTGTCTTCTTTAATCCTCATTTTCTATCGAGGTTTTGTGTCGAGCTCTTGAAGTTGCTTTTTATCCAATCATATTGTGCAATACGTCATTGATTTGAAAAAGTCTTCCGTGCCACACTGCCACTGCCATCCAAATAGGATTGGACAAAATATCTGTTATATCTGCTTTGATTTGTTATTCATCTCGATTCGATCCGGAAAATCTGGATATTCATAATTTTATGGAGTAAAACAAATACTAAAATTCAATATCCGTTAAAAACGGAGCAAATCACAAATACTAAAAAAATAAGATGGATATCTGTTCCGGTATAAATATATATATATATAGATAATAATTCATATAAAGTATAACTATTATATATAAATGTAATTTTGTGAGTTTTTGTTTATAAATTTGATTATTATAAATATTAAAATTTAATAAGTTAAGAAAAAAAATATTTTTTTAAAGAAAATATTGTCATTTTTAGCTAAATTTGAATTTTTTAACTTTTTTAAATATATTATTATTTAAATATTTTTATGAGTAGATCAGATATCGGTAAATATTCAGATTTTTGGCGATATTCGAAAAACGAATATCCGGATAATTACGAAGTGGATACGGATCAGAAAAAATAATTATCCTACGGCTCACGGATATCCAAAATTGATGATATCCGTTCCGCGTCCGCGTCCGCGCCCGCGCCCATCCAAGTATCTAAATTGTGAAAATTTGGGACTTTCAAAGTTTTGGACTTTTTGTTTCTGTGTCTTGGTTTCCCGAACCGAACCGAACCGTCCCGAACCAAACCGAATAATGTAATTTGATTCGGGTTTGGATAACCTGAATAAACCAAATGGACATATACATGAGGCTAATTCGGTTTTTGGTTCGGTTTGGTATATTTACCGAAAACCAAATTATTCGATTGGATAACCACAATTAAATTCCATAACAAAATTTAGGGTTGTATGTTTAGTAATTGTTCTTTAGTGCCGTCAAAAGTATACTCGATTACACTTCTACAGTTCTACGTACGTTTCTAAGGTGGCTCTACGTCTCTCGTGAGTCGTGACCAAAACCTAACGGCTAACGCCACCATTTTCAGTTAAGCCGACTCTAGCTACACATCATAGCGTGATTCCAGGTATCATTACTCCATAATCTTGGGCTCCAACTTTCGGTTTCATCTCTCCAACTCTCTGTTCTATATTGTTCTTCTCTCTAGATCATGATTTCCACAAACTTGTGATCCAAGCTATCTATACATAATTACATACAAATGTTTTTTTATATATCTTTCTATTTTTAATATTGAGTATATAATCTATTTGTTTGATATTTGATCCACAAACTGATTAAAAGTAACTTCCAATTTGTAAAAGTCGTTCATGAGTTTATATGTTAGAATTTAGATTTTAGAGTTTAGAGTGTAGAACTTTTTAATTGTTTAAATTTTTTAAACCCGAACGGAACCAATCCTAACCAAACTAAAAGTCGTTCATGATTTTATGTTTTAGAATTCAGATTTTAGAGTTTAGAGTTTAGAACTTTTTAATTGTTTAGTAGCTCCTGATCTTGATGTTTTTGTTGATTGGACTAGTAGGCCTTATGACACAATGCTTCAGTTGTTTACCTGTTTGAATTATCGTGATCAAGCTAGCTTGGCATCGACTTGTAAAGACATGGAGAGGTCTTGATGCTTCTTCTTGTCTGTGGAGTTTATTGTATCTTCGTGTTCACAAAGTTTGATGCTTTCAATGGCAGCTTCTCTTGCTCGTAGGCTAATCTTCAAAACTCAAGGTTTTTGTAGCGTTGAATCAGCTGATTCCATTATACATCCCACAGCAAGGAATCTGCTTGAAGTAAGCGGTCGCGATGGCTGTGGAAAAGAAGGATGAGCAGGAGTCTGAATCTTCCATGTCTCTTCCCAACAGAATCTCCTTGAAGAAGAAATTATCTTGCTACAAGATGGAAGAGGCCAAGACGATAGAAGAAAATGTTGACATCTTCTTGAAGCTCATTTCAGATTTGGACAGTCTCAAGGTTACCATCTCGGATGAAGATCAGGCCATTCAACTCTTGTCAGGACTTCCAGCAGCTTATGAACCATTGGTTCACACTCTCCAAGAGAAAGAGACACTTACCGTGAAAGAAGTTGTCGCTTCGGCTTATTCCAAAGAAGCTGAACTTAAGCAGAAAGGTTTACTCAACAAAGGCTCTGAATCTTTTGAGCAAGTGGTGAATCCATGGGAAGTATCAGGGAAGATCGATTACGACAGGCTTATAGACAAGTTTGGCTGCCAAAGGCTCGACGTGTCAATGATTGATCGTGTTCAAAGACTGACTTCTCGTCAGCCACACGTGTTCCTCCGCCGTGGTGTCTTCTTCGCTCACAGGGATTTCAATGAGATCTTGGACGCGTATGAGAGAGGAGACAAGTTCTATCTCTACACTGGAAGAGGGCCTTCATCAGAAGCTCTGCATTTGGGGCATTTGATTCCTTTCATGTTTACCAAGTAAGTTAGATCTTTGAAGCTTTTTTATTTTAAAGTAGTCAATGCAGGGATGGTTCTTACTTGTTTCTTTATGCTTGTAGATACTTGCAAGAAGCTTTCAAGGTTCCTCTTGTTATACAGCTCACGGATGATGAGAAATGCATATGGAAGAACATATCAGTGAAGGAAAGTAAAAGACTTGCAAGGGAAAATGCGAAAGATATAATTGCTTGTGGATTCGATGTAACAAAGACCTTCATTTTCTCGGATTTCGACTATGTTGGAGGGTAAAGTCACATTTTCGAATCCATTGTGCATATAGCTCAACGTTCTGTTTGCTTTGGTGAAGATTTCTTTATATGTTTTTTGTTTGTGTGTGTGTGTGTGTAGTGCTTTCTATGAAAATATGGTGAAGGTTGGAAAGTGTGTTACACTTAATAAGGTGACTTTAACTCTCTATCTCCTTGAATTGAATAGCTCCTTTGAGTACCTGGTTTTCATTTTCTTATCTCTTTTTCGTTGCTAGTCTACCGGAATCTTTGGCTTTTCCGGCCAAGATTGTATCGCAAAAATCGGTTTCCCTCCGGTGCAGGCAGCTCCATCTTTTCCAAGCTCATTTCCACATTTGTTTCCTGGCATGAACAATCTCCGTTGCTTGATTCCTTGTGCAATTGACCAGGTGTGCTGTTTTCTTACTATATATCTTAACCTGCTTGGAACACACTCATCCAAATTTAGTCTCTTTGTGTTATTTGTTTATCATTATGTTGTGCTGCTTTTGTATTTATATATTACAACTAATCTTTTGCGTTTTGGTTTTTGTTCAGGATCCTTATTTTAGAATGACTCGTGACGTTGCACCTCGGTTAGGCTATCGCAAGCCAGCTCTAATTGAGTCATCATTCTTTCCTGATCTTCAGGCAAGTATTTTCTTAACTAGTTTATTGCAAGTTATAGATATGTACTCACGCCTTCTACACTACACTTTCTTTGCTTTTAAACTATTGAACGCCTTAGTCACTTTTTCGCAGGGAGAGAATGGAAAAATGTCTGCTAGTAACCCGAATTCCGCAATATATGTGACTGATTCCGCGGAAGACATTAAATACAAGGTGAATTCTGTAATTTTGAAGTTGTTGTGCTATCCACGCTAATAATGAAATCAGATCATTGCTTCCAATATGTAATCTTGATGCGGTTCCATATGCAGATAAAGAAACGTGCGTTTAGTGGTGGTCAAGACTCCTCGAAGAAGCAAGAAGGTGTCGGAGCAAATCTTGAGGTACCAAATTCCTGGACTTTACTGTTTACTAATTGACTAAGTAGCCACTTCGTATCAATAGCAGGATTCTTGCAAAACTGTTTTCTTGATTCTTGATCCTATCGGTTCTTGGTGTTATAGTGTAAACCTAACTCTTTTTCTTGTAAATTCCTTTCTACTATATCACAGGTAGACGTATCATTCAAGTATTTGAGTTTCTTCCTCGAAGATGATGCTGAGCTTGAACAAATTAGAAATACCCATTTCAATAAGTTTTGTTATTGAATGTGCCATATCTTACTTTTCTGAATGTTGTAATACATATTTCAGGAGTATAAAGAAGGAAGTATGCTAACCGGAGCCGTAAAGGCGCGACTCGCTGAAGTGTTGACAGAGATAGTCGAGAGACACCGCAGGGCTCGAGCTGCTGTTACCGATGAGGTAAAAACTCGTTAATTCTCAAACTATCAAGATTTAAATTTCTGTTTTTAAGGAATTTGACAAACTAAAAATTTCACAGATGGTGGATGCATTCATGACTGTGAGACCTCTCCCAAGAATGTTCGAGTAGGACTCAGAAACCAAAAGAAACCCTTTTGGCAGCTTCTCACAACTTCACTTATATAGACATCTTGGGTCTATAAGTGTTTCAGAAACTATTTAGAAATCTAGATATTTGAAAGAATGGATGAATTGATCTTGAAATTGAACTATAAAATATATAAGTTGATTGTTAGGAAATATGATTTATCATTAGTTTTTTTTCTTCTTTTTAATAGCTCCAAGTATAAGGTTCGTCAAAGTAAATTCCAAGTACCAAAAATCTTTACATCTAAAGAAAAAAAAAAGAATTCAAAAAACCATGCAATTTCTCCACTCTAGTTTTTTAAAGAGAGTGTAAGAGCATGTTTATGAAAGAAATCCATTGAAATTTCTTAATAATTATTATATTAATAAAGTTGAGAGAATAAAAATAAAAAAAAAACATCAAAACCCAAAAGTAACTTCTATCTAATAAGAAGGCGCCACATCAGCACGTCAGCCCCATCGCTCCTTCCAATCCTTATATAGGAATATCATTCTCATTTAATCTACTTTTTTGATTAAAACTGATTTTTTTATTAGAAGAAACCTATCTCAATTTCTTTGATAATCATGGTCTAAGTGTCCACCATGACCCTGACCGGTTCTTTTAACATTGCCAGTCTCCATTTCCCGTGTGGTCTGACGACTCTGACCCTCAGTGCTCCAACCAGTCGAGTACAAATCATACTCACTGGTTGCATTACTGTACTCGCTGCTCGCACCAAACTCTTCTTGTGTCCCAAGTGTCGACATTTTCCTAAACTTGTTCATGCCATCATTGTCTTGGCTCGAATCATAATCAGTGCTTCCTCCATACGAGCTGTACACATTGCTATCACCTGGTCTGATCCCTTGGTTAAGATCTGATGGCGATATGTTTCCTTCTAGCACACGCGCAACCTGCTCGTTTTGTAGACCAATCAACCATTATTAACATTTTAAATGACTAACATCTGGCAAAGTTAAAAGAAAAGTGAAGCAAAAGAAACCACATGCACACCTCTTAGAAAAGAAATATCAAATTACCTGGTCCATGCGAGGTCTACGGCGAGCTGTATGGCGAACACAAGCAGCAGCACAAGCAACCATGCGAGCCATCTCTTCTCTATCATACTCATTGTTCAGCTTTGTATCAACCAAACCTTCAAAGTTGCTTTCCTCAAGTGCTTGCATAAGCAATGGTCGTGCCTGTTCCAATTATTCACACATATATTTGCTTTAATTAACTTTCAAATTGTTTTGAAAACAAATCTTGTTTGCGATTATATTACTTACCCAATCAACCAAGCTGTTATCTGCATAGGCATTGTTTGCATCAAAAGGGCGACGTCCGGTTATTAGCTCCAAAAGTACAACTCCAAATGAGAAAACGTCCGACTTCTCTGTGAGTTTTCCGGTTGCAGCATATTCCGGAGCCAAGTACCTAAAATCAAAGACTAATGCTAAGGATTCATATACACTTTGCAAACAATATTATTATACATATCATTTTTTTTTGTTTGATAAATTTTAAGTTTAGGAACCGGCCGGAAAGAATTCTATTGATCGAAGTATGATATTGCGAGCGGATTTTTGCCAGCGGGTTTGGCAGAAAACTATATAATGCATCTTTCTAACAACATAAGTCTACATATTATTTAGCTTCAAAATTATCTTATACCCAAAGGTTCCCATCACGCGTGTCGATACATGAGTGTTTGTATCCAAAGCAATCTTGGCAAGACCAAAATCAGCAACCTAAAAGATAGAAGAGAGCTTTAGTGACACAAAATACAAAGATGCCATATAATGCCTTAATGCAAACCTTAAAAAAATGAAGATAAATCATACCTTTGCTTCAAACTTGAAATCAATCAATATGTTTGCCGCCTTGATATCACGGTGAATGATTTTAGGATTGCCTACAAATATATAGTGCATCATATAAACAAACATAACAAATATTTATTAAACAGCTTTACATATTTTTCATATCTTAAAAAAGACTTACAATTTTCATGAAGATAAGACAATCCTTTGGCAGATCCAAGAGCAATCTTCAATCTCGAGCTCCATTCCATCGGAGGCCGTCCTTTCCCTGTCCCAAATTCATCACTAAATTGAAAACAACAAAGCATGTAATAATCCATAGAAGAGGTTTTAGTTTTTGTCTAACCATGGAGGTGAAACTCGAGATTGTTGTTTGGAACAAACTCATAGACAAGCAATCTTTGAGCATCGGCGATGCAATAACCGACAAGAGCAACCAAATGTCTGTGGTGAACTCGGCTAATGATCCCTACCTCTGCCTGAAACTCTCGCTCTCCCTGAGCACTCCCTGCTTTCAACTTTTTCACAGCGATTTCTTTTCCATTACGCAATATACCTCTGTACACATAACCAAACCCGCCTTGTCCTAACCAATTGGACTCAGAGAATCCATTGGTGGCTCTAGATAGCTCCTCGTATGTGAAAGTTCCTTGATATATGCCTAATGCAAGCCCTGGAGATGGTTGAGGCAGAACCAACTGATCTGAGTAGTTTGAGTCGTAGCCGCCGCTGCTGCTGCTGTTGCTCATGAAAGCCGCCTGACGTGGTGGCGCAGGGGGTGGAAGTGACGTCACCACGTGATCTAACGGTTGCTGCGATGCATTTTGTTGATGCTGTCCACCGTAAGGGCCTCTAGCTGATAAACACAGGAACATGAAATCTGAAAAACGGTTTCTGTATTGATTCATATACAAGTTTGAAGATGCCAAAAGAATGAAATATAATTCTCCGCAAATGTATATTCATATATATATATATATATATATAGAACTAAGAATCAGAAAAATGTAGATAAGTTATAAAAATGAGAAACAATATACACTAGTTCAAGATTTGATTTCTTGATTATAGAAGTGAGGAAGAATATAGATCAAGATTTGATTTCTTGATTATAGAAATGAGGAACAATATAGTTCAAGATTTGGTTTCTTGATTATATAAATGAGGAACAAGATAGTTCAAGATTTTTGGTTTCTTGGTTTAGACTAATCAAGATATTAAAGTTTTACCATTGGGAGCAGGACGTGCTTCATCATCGTCTCTTCGTCGTTTCTTCTTACACAAGAAACAAATTAAAGTCAATACCACAAGGACAATGACTCCTCCTAATGCGATCCCGACCACCACTCCCGTTGATAGTCCACCGGAGGAAGAAGGCGGCGGCGAAGGAGAAAAGCCTGGTGTGATAGATGGAGTTCTAGGAGATCCCCCGCCTGAGGGACTGGGAGGAGGAGGTGGAGGGCTCCGAGTTGCCGGCGGAGGCGGAGGTGGTGTGGAGGGAGGCGGCCGAGATGGTGAAGATCGCGGTGGTGTTGAAGGAGTGGCGGGAGACGGCGGTGGAGGAGGCGGCGTCAAGGGAGTTAAAGGAGTGGCGGGAGACGGCGGTGGAGGAGAAGGAGTCAAGGGAGAAGACAGAGGTGGAGGCGGAGACGTCAAATCAGTGGACGGCGCTGGAGGAGAAGGAGTCAATGGAGAAGGCGGAGGCGGAGACGTTAAATTAGTGGAAGGCGGTGGAGGAGAAGGTGTCAAGGGAGGTGAAGGAGGGATGACCGTTGGTGGAGGAGGAGGGGTCACAGGAGCTGAAGGAGGAACAGCTGTAGACGGCGGCGGAGGAGAAGGCGTCACGGGAGGTGGAGGAGGGATAACCGTCGGTGGAGGAGGAGAGGGCGTCAAGGCAGGTGAAGGAGGAATGGCCATAGGCGGTGGTGGAGGAGGAGGCGTCACGGAAGGTGAAGGAGGAAGGGCCGTCGGCGGCGGAGGAGGCGTCAAGGGAGCTGATGGAGGAATGGCCGTCGGCGGAGGAGGAGGCGTCAGGGGAAATGAAGGAGGGATGGCGGTAAACGGCGGCGGAGATGACGGAGTAGCACCCGGAGACGGTGCCGATGACAT
The DNA here is from genome assembly GCF_000478725.1 of Eutrema salsugineum. Lineage (NCBI taxonomy): Eukaryota > Viridiplantae > Streptophyta > Magnoliopsida > Brassicales > Brassicaceae > Eutrema > Eutrema salsugineum. The sequence continues at coordinate 6,047,914 of NW_006256686.1, read as the reverse complement.
CTCTCCCCACAATTAAAGAGCGGGAAAAGATTTAGTTGAGTTTTGATTATTTCTATCTGAATTTGGTTATTTTGAAGCCAGACGATAATTTGAAGAAAAAAACAAAAATTATTCACTCTTTATGCTCTTAGTTTTATTTTAAAAAGTCCTTGGTCTAAAAATTATCCACAAACTGCTCAACATTTATTGTTGTAATATTTAATTTCATTGAGGAGAATGCGTAATATTACTTTTGTATTTATGGAAAATAGTTGGGGATTATTCTAGATCCAAAGTGAAACAAATTACAGGAGTGTACACGCACAAATTCAAGATCACCTATTAGATTGACAGTTACTCTAGGTTTTTAGTATTATCTAACATCAAGTACACCAAAAATTAATTCAGTAAAACTGAAATAGGCAATAAAAGTATTTTGTTAATCATATTCAATCAAGATTCTTAATAACAGGCCAACTTATATATCAATGGGAGTTGGTCAGATTTCCAAAAGGTAATACAAGTTTATGTAAATAATTATTATCGTATCAGGTCGTTGTCCTATCATTCTATTCTATATATGTAGTTTGAACTTTGAAATCTTACAACAACCCCACGACACACGTAATCTAATGAGAAAAAACCCAGAAGTCAACGGCGTAATTGCAATTAGAATTTGTCAAATTTGGTTTAGTCAAAAAATTAAAAACTCTTCTTTTTTTCAATGTCAAATTGTTTCTACTTCTATTTGGCTATAATATTCGTAACATAGCATAAATTATATTGTTTTTTACATCAAGCTTGCGAAGGTAAATGTACATCAGTACATGCACTTAGTAACTGTGTTTGAAACACCAAAATACTCTTAGGATTGGTTGAATGTCCACTAAAATGTCGTTTGGCCCATAGTACATATTTTTTCCTTTGCTACCCTTAGTTTCTACTAGTTTTGGGCTTAAAAACCGACCCGAGAAGACTCGAACCAGAAATCAAGGTTCGATTCAGATTCAGTTCAGCCAAATTACCCAATTGGTTCTTATGCAAATATATGTCGGGTCTTGGAACAGTTCGAGTAAAACCCGATATTCATTTGGGTACCCGAATAACCTGCAAAAAAAATAACATTAGAGATTAATAATATAGATTTAGAACATAAAGTTTAGTTAGTTATATGTTAATTGTGTGATTATTTCATTTTTTGGTTATGAAATCCTCAAATAGACTCGACCTTATAAAAACATTTCGATTTTTCTCTCTCACTTTACCTTATTTGTTTTATTTTTTCTTGTAAATAGATTCAAGCTGGAAGACCTAGAACGACATCGACGCCTCCACCTCTAGTCACCAACACCATCTCTTCGGAATCGAAATCCCGACACAGCATCATCCAGGAATTATTCGCAGTAGTGGGTTGTTGAATCTTCTTCTAGGCCTAGGTTTCTCTTTTTTCTTTTGATTTGGGGATAACCCGATAAGGACCGAGACCGAGTACCGACACAGCTTCATCGAGTTGATTTTGCAGATGGGTTCTTCATCACCTCACCCGAGTGATTACAAACCAGAAGATAGAGGAGAGGAATTCGAGACTGCTGCTCATGCACCTGCATCCGCGTGTGGAAGTAAGAAGAGGAAAGCTACACTGGCGGAGAAGAGGTGTAACACGACGCCAACGTCGTTCGTCTGGCAACACTACACAAGAACTGAACCTCGCGAAGTGAATAAGTGCACTTGCAACCACTGTAGGAAAGAGATGGGATGTAAGACAACATCCAGGACAACAAGCTTGAAGAAACATTTATTGTGTTGCAAGGCATACGCGTCATGGAGTGCGACCAAAGCTCAATCCCAGCACACTCTAAATTAGGAAGGTAACGAAGGTGAGCTCAAGTTATCGAATGTTTCCAAGAAAGTTTTCTGTGAAGCTTGTAATGAGATGATGGTTTGGGTGAGCTGCCTTTAGCGTTTGTAGAGAGTTTGTCTTTTAGACATTTCTGTGCAAGGATGAAGCTCCCTAAACCACATTCTCGAAGACAAGCTACTCGTGACATCGTGGAGATTTTTGTCAAGAGGAAATCAGCGATGATGCAGATCTTAAAGGCTAATAAGCAAATGATCTCCTTGACAACAGACATCTGGGTTCCTCCAACGACATCATCTTCATATATGGTGATTACTGCACATTTCATCGATGAATATTGGAAGTTGAGGAAGATAATTATAGGTTAAGGCCTGTCACAGACCATAATGTGAAAACGATAAGTGCTGTTCTGATTGAGGTTTTAGCTGAATGGTGTATAAACAAGATGTTCACCATTACGGTGGACAATGCAACTGCAAATACGTCAGCTTTGAGGAGGTTCAGGGAGGCATTCGTTCGGGGAGGAGGTAAGATGGTTTTAGGAGGTGAGTATATGCATCTTCGATGCTCTGCTCATATTATCAACCTAGTAGTAAGGGATAGTTTAGGTGAAATGGATGCTGTCGTGACTGCAATTCGTAATAGTGTCAGTTATGTAAGAGCTTTGACGAATAAAGTGAACACTTTTGATCTTCGAGTTAAGTCACGGAGGATGACAAGGGGGAGTTTAACTCTGGACTGCAAAACCAAATGGAACTACACATATCTGATGCTTTTGACAGCTCTTAAGTTCAAGTCTGCCTTCATGCAGATGGCTGAAGAAGACAAGTTGTACACTGATTATTTTCAAGAAAAGGTTGATGGAACGAAAAGGATTGGACCGCCTACAGCAGATGATTGGGATTCTGTGGCAAGGTTAGTAAGGTTTCTTATCATTTTTTACAAGTTTACTCTAGTGGTATCAGCTTCGACTTCTGTCAACTCTTACAAGTGTTACAACAAAATTGTAACGATTGAAAGAAACTTCATTAAGCTTAGCAATGAGGGTGATAAGGGGCTGATGAGAAAAGCCAGAGCAATGAGGGAAAAATTCGATAAGTATTGGGGTGGAACCAAGAAAATCAATTTGCTGTTGATTGTTGCTAGTATTTCGGATCCAAGGAACAAGATGAAGTTTGCGGATATGTGTTTTGATATGCTTCACGGGAAAGACAGTGTTGAAGCTAGAATACTTCATGACTCAGTTGTAAATATTCTGAATGAGTTATTTGATGAGTACAGCGCTGCTCAGATCCCAGTTGTGAACCCCTCATCTTCTCAGTCTGTAGCATCATTATCTTAGACTCAGAATCACAATGCACAATATTCTCAAAAGCTGGTAGCTGGTGATTTCGACTTACAGTCAGAGTTGGGATATGAAAGAATGGACTCTTTATACAAAGAGATGGCACGTGAAATTGAGTTTCAAGATGCAAGTAACGAGTTAGACTTGTATCTGAAGGAGAGAAGCGAGAATCCAAAGACAACTATGGGTGGTGTAGAGTATAATGTGTTGGGTTGGTGGAGTCTCAACCGCCAAAAATATCCTGTATTATTTGAGATTGCAAGAGATGTTCTAGCAATGCAGGTTACTTCTGTTGCTTCAGAGTCTGCTTTCAGCACAAGCAACCGGATATTAAGTCCTTCTAGAAGTTTCTTAACACATTATATGATAGAAATTATAATGTTGACCCAGCAATGGATGAAGACTGAGATGCATTTCAATGAGAAGGGAGTTGCTGTTACGAATGAGCAATTGCTTGCTGAGACTGAATATGAAGACAAACTACAGAGAGGTAAACATTACATTCATTCAAGTCTTTTTCAGTTGGTCGAACTCTAATAAAAAAAAACAAAATTACATTTGCTTCATTACTCTTTTTTTTAGAGTTCGAAGATGGTGGTGAAAAAGAAGACTGATTTTTCATCTGCAATAAGGTATGAGACTATAATCCTATTCGATTACTTATGATTGGTTTGCTAGTTGTTACTTTTCTTATATGTGAGTGAGAGTGTGAGACTTAATCCTATTCGTTTTTCGCAGCACAAGTGGTAGACATTAGACCACTTACACGGAATGAAGAGACTGAGAGTCTGAGATAACACAGTGAGACACTGATCTTCTTTTTGTTTGTGTTCTTTGTGTTCATTTAGACTTTGTAACTTGTCTTTGGAAATGCTTTTGGATAGATTTTGGAACATGGTAATGTTTTGGATGATTTTGTTGTTGTTAGCTTCTTTTGGAGGACTAAGTTTGAATATTGGCTTTGTTGTTGTTGAACACTTTTATTTGAAGTTTTATTGTTATATTTCGGATTATTCAAAGTGTTTGTTTGTTTTTAACTTTTTACATAGCGAAAGTTTCATATTAGGTGCAATATTATTGGGTCCTCGGGTCTATTCGGATCTATTCGGGTCTTATTCGGGTTTTTTTTTTAAATCCAAAAAGTTTCGGGTCCAATTCAGTTTTTTTAAGACGAAATCGAACCCGAATCCGAAAAGAATCGAACCAAACCAAAATTTACAAAATAACCAAATGGGCCTAATTCGTTCAGACCCGAATAACCTGATACATGAAATACCCGACCCGACCTGAACCACGGACCCGAAGGCCCAAGACTAGTTTCTACTTTCTTTCTTTCTTTTTTGGTAACAAGGGTAATTTCTCTTTTCTGGTTTATAGTTATTGTCCCAATGGTTGGGATTTAGTATTTGATTTTAGAGCATAACTAAAGGAACAATCGATGTTGGTCATTAGTTTTTTTTGTTTTTTCTAGTGTCTTACAGTAGCAGAGCCGATTTTGAGTCCAAGCAAAGCAATTTCGTGTTTGCGGCCCCTTTTTAAAAATAAAAATGTTGGCCCTTAAATTTGAAACAATGTTGTTAGTCTAGTTGTAGAACTATGAAAAATTTCTTTCAAAAGGTAATGAGTTCAAAACTCTTTTTTTAGTTTGGGGCTTTCTAAAACTGAGAACTGGTTTAGGAAGAGGCCAACCAAAATAAAAATGTTTTTAGTGGACAAGCTTGTCAAAATCAGATATAAAAATAGCCACAATTAATTAAATAATAATTAAATGGACAATTTTGCTGATGTGAAAATTAAATAGTAATGGCAATTTTATAATATTGTTTTTGTTATAACAGGTTTTTTAGAGCAATTTAGGTACTAAATTTACTACAAACCTATACTTTTCATGGATTAGTCTAGTAATTATAATTAAAATTAAGATTATTCTAGTCAATTTCCCCCTTAAAAATAGTAGATGATTTACATTGAATTAACGGGCATTCAGTTTCTTGTTCGGTTATATTGGCAATACAAGTTAACTATAAGGTTTTAAATTATCGATGATAGTATACAAACCTACCACTTTCACTCCATTTATCTTTTCAACTAATAATGGAAAGGACATTGACATTACACAAACATATATATGAATACTAATATAATGGAACTCCATTATATTAGTAATACACTATTATAGTCTATAGACAAGAAGAATATCGATCGATGGAACGAACGCAAAGCTCTCTTTTCTTTTTACCTCAAAACTCGAGGAGGCGCCTCATGACGCCAAGCAGCTCCATATGAGACGTCATTTGTGGGAAATGCCCTATCGCGTCCTCCATGATCTCCACCGTTGATTTCCCTTTGATCTTCTCCTGCATGAAGTAAGCGACGGAGACAGGTACAACGACGTCGTTTCCTGGCTGTATGACATGGCAAGGCACTGACACTTGCCCCAATAGCTCTCTCTCGTCGCTGCCAAACACTATCTTAGCTAAGGCAAGAGCCGTCTCAGGATTCATCTTCTTAAGGCACTTCTCGAATCTTTGAACCGAGAGAGAGTCTCTCGAGTCAACCACTACGGAGGAGAAAGCAACAGCCCAAGCCTCGTAGTTTGAACCAATGTTGGTGATGATCGCGTCAATATCTTTTGACTCAAACCCTCCTTTGTAATCTTCACTGTTTATATACCTATATATTTACGTTTCAATCTATATTAACAACATTACTATATTTGATCATCTCATTAAGTTTTGTTTTTACATAATAAGTACATTGCATTAGACATATATATATATATATATATATAAGTACATTGCATTAGAGATATATATAGTCAAACATTCCCAACGGTTGCATTAAATTATGGCCGACTTTCTCACCTATAACTATAATAAATATATCTAATTTCATCACTGAATAATTTGTCCTTTTGGAGATATATTTGATAAAATTGGAACGAAAAGATAGCCATATACGTAAGGATGATGACACACAATCTATTTTAAAAAAAAAAGATTGTCTAAAGATTTTCATTATAAAAAAATCACATAATTGACTCTTATTCAATAATTTTCTATGTAGTATCGGACAGTAACTGTTGGAAAGCTAAGTGGTCCACATCATATATATATATATATATATATGCACATATCTACTCTCTTATCTTATATGTTATTACTTTCTTTAAATGAATCTACAATACATAGATATGAGTACATGACTATATAGCATGCATATATAGGCTGCAGGGAAAGAAGACAAGATATGATCATATGTCATATCCATCCAACAAGCTAGAAGCTGATCATGACCACATGTTTAACACTTGGTAACAGTTACACTTCATTATATGCAATATGCAAACACTATCCACATAAAGTCCAATAATTATCGGCTAATAAAGTATATTATCGTAAAGCATAATTTTTTCGTCTTCTTTCATGAAACCCGTATTCATAAGGAATATTTTATTTTGAATGAAGGAAAAAAAATTGATTGCATGTGGAATATTGTACGATCGATATCATCGATGAGATGGTACGTATTACCTTTTAAATTTTTATTGCATGTGCTTATAATTCTCTTTCGAACGTAAATTATAATTGTTAATTATTATCTGTCTTCACTCATTTACTGATTTACAGATACATACGCAGCATATCTACCTTTTGAGAAGAATTGTATCCAATATATAGACCTAATTAAATGATATTTATATCCACAGAACTAGAATACACTTACATATATATATATATATATTCTGTTTTCTACGATTTTCTTGCTTCTAGAGACTACAACCATTTGTTTTACTTCTAATTTTAACTATGGGGAAGTAGTATTTACTAGTGGTATTTAAAAGTGAGCTTACCTGGGAGAAGCAGCGACAAGGAGAAGATTTGTAAACAAGTCGGGCCTTTTAACAGAAGCAGCACAACCGATCATGCCCGACATGGAATGGCCTACGAACACAACAGGGCCAAACTTCAGCTCCTCCATAAGAGCAATAAGATCGTCAGAGAAGGCGTCCAAGGAGTTATACTTTGAAGGGTCGTAAAGAGTTTGGTCTTTGATAGCTCCAGAGAAAAGCCAGTCAAAGACCAAAACTCTAAAAGACTGGGACAAAACCGGTATTATCTTGTCCCAAACCGACTGATCGCCTCCAAACCCGTGTGCCAAGACCATCGACCTCTCACCAGACCCGACGATCTTGGCGTTCATAGCAGCTGCAAGACCGGATATGTTCTGGTTAACCACCATGTTTAACTATTAGAGTGTTTTTAGAGATGAGACAAGCGCTTTGGTAACTTGTGTGCGTTTATATAAAGGGCGAAGAGAGGTGGACTAAGTCTGTGGTTCTTAATTGATATCCAACCACCGATTTTATTAGGCTCGCATTTGATACATCCAAACATTTATGGCCTTTTCAACAATGGCTGTATTTGTATTCATTGTCCATCTACATAGCATCTTATAAGTGGATAAACAATTATTAATCATAAATAAATACACATGAAAACGAATCTTTACTTTTTGGTATTAAAAAGGTATAGTTATTTGGACTGAAAATAAGCTTACATAAACTACTTTTGTTTGTACGTGTAAATGCATTAACTATTAAGCCGTGTAGACATGATTGCAATACACTATCATAATCATAAATTTTAATAGATATAATGATCAAATCATCTAGTTAATGTCTTAATAAAATGGAAGCAGATACGGCTAATTGCCTAATTCTAATAAATTATGTATCCTTTGATAATCATAGTAAAAGTGAGTATATGAACATGTTAAAATGACCTTTTTGCTTTCTAATAGACAATAATGCAAAATTAATATCATCTTACTGTATATCAGTTTTGTTTATCTCCTTCAGAAACTTACGTAGGGTCTACACATATAAGAAGAAAAAAAAATGGAAATAGAAGCGACTTGTAAATATATCGAGTTTTAATCTTTAAGAAAACTAAATATGAAAAGAGACTATATTAACAAGTTAACGTTTTTAGGGCTTGACTGGTTTAAACGCAGCGGTTGCGGTTGCGAGTGCGGGAGTTTGCGGAAGCGGGTGATTACGGTTTTGAGCGTTATTCAGCGGTTTGTACGATTGGTTAAATTTTTTAAGGCATATCCGTTTGCCGGATATTTTTGACTGGCAAATCAACGGTTGTTTTAGCGGTTAAACATAAAATTGCCAAAATAAACATCATATATAATTATAAAAAAAAAACAGAAAAACTATATTATTATGATTAATATCAAAATCACTAGTTCAAAATAATTAATAAAAATTATAAATAAATACTAAATAATTATTTTAAAAACTAATAATTTTCATAATAATATATTTATTTCAATTATTGGGAACATCACTCAAAATTGTATCTAGTAATGTAATAGACTAGAAAAAATTTGCTCCAATATGTGGATTTTCTGGATTTTTCTTATGCATGATGTAAAATTTCTTCAATTTTTTTTAATCGATTTTTTGCACGACCGCAACTCAAATCAACTCCAAATTGTTTATTAGTATTCTTCAAAATACGTTCTTTCTGGAGTGCACTCTACGATACTTATCTTGAGTTTGTTTTTCCACGATAATTCGTTGAAATAACGCACATGTCATTTCGTTTGATCATGTAATTTTCTAAATAACAAAAAAAAAATTATAACAAACTAATTTTGTTATTAATAAGATACATATTTATAATTTCTTACTTTAAAAGTGGAAACAGAACAAGTAATATAAATGAATTAAACCAAAGTTTTATGACACTTATGCTTGTATTTTAATTTTCTTCAACTGATATGAAAGCCATGATTAGAGACTAGAACTTGAGAGGTTAGGGTTTATACATATAGGAGAAGATTATTAGGATTATGGTTTTATAATTATTTTTAATGTGATTTTTTATTTTATTTTTTAGCGTGATTTTATTTGTTTTTTATTTTTTTTACCCACCACTACCGCCCGCAACCGCAAACGCTGGCGGGAAGCAGCTTTTGGATTCAGCGGTATATAACGATACAAAACGATTTGCAGCGATTTCTATGATTGTGATAAAACGCCACTAACCGCTACCAACCGCAAACACTGCGTTTGCGAGTGATAGCGGATGAACCAATCAACACCTTAGTTTGTCAAACACATATCACTAATATATTAATGTATTGAATTAATTTATTTGTTATTTCGAAACTAGTAGCTGTGCGTGGAGTCAATCTTGCCACCAACCGGGAAAATGGTATAACATATTGTATAAAAATGGAGATGATAATAAGTTGTACACTTTTGACTTTTTTTTCTTTTTGCTAAAGAGAAGGATCATTATAGGAATGAAAGTTGAGGTTTTACAAAAGAGCTTAACCTAGTAATTTGAAGTCTTGCCAAGAAAGAAAAATAAATTAACAAGTGAACAAGTGTGAGTAAGGAAAGGAAGATTTCCTTATTCAATCCAAAGTATCAACACATCTTAGAACTTTCGTCTATGTCATCTAGTCGTGATTGTATTGCGAAAATCTCGATCAATTTCTTGAAAGATGGGCGAAAGAAGTATCACTGGCTGATTGTGAACAAGATTGTTTCTTTGTTTTCAAATATGATAGACCACTGACCGAGCCGCCAATTTCCGGAGAATCGATGGGGAGGATGCTCTTTGGACGGTGGTCCAGGTGATAAGATCTGTCCATGAGTCGTAATTGTGTGGAAGGAGCCGCAGTCTAGTCGGAATTATGTGCCAGATGTCTACACTTTTGACTTCTCTTGAAACAAAATCTTGTCGCTAGCATAAGTTTTGTACTCATATTTATTTACGTTTTAAACAAACCCATCCTTAGACACTAAGTCACTAACCATCTACTACACTTACGATGGATTAACAAAATAAAAAAAATCTTCATGTTAGTGGGGATTACTCGCTAAGCTCAAAGCCTTAAAATTAGTCACTCAAATAGATTTTTTTTAAAGGTGATTTTTAATTGTTTTTTTTAATGCTTAATAGTATCTTCCAATCGTCCCTAATTGTCACCTAGTCCACATGTGAAAAACCAAAACTCACATAACGAATTAATCCATTTAACTATCCATCGATCTAAACTTATACCAAGTTTATCAGAATCATATCGATCATTTTTTGGATAAACGATATTCGGTAAAGTAAATTAAATGAATACAATATTTTTCTTATTAAAAAAAAAAATCGAACCGCGTCTAAGAAATCATTGGGAATAGTGGGGGCTTGCCAATCTGATTCGTTTTGACATTTAGCAATAAGAAAAGATACCCAAACAAAAACAAACAAATGAACAAGCGTCCAACCTAACACTAATCTAGTGATAGCAAATAAAAAACTTTACCGTCTAAACTGTTGTAACCGAGAATGTTATGTCGCAATATTTTTGCTAAAGTCGAATTACTCAAATGTAGATGAGGCTTAAATTGGTCCAGAGCCTAAAATTGAGAGATATTTTGGTCAGAAAAAGAAGACAAGAAGCACACAACCGCACATGAGGAATCTGGAGGACCAGACCCAAAAAGTTTGGTTTTGTCCATACCTTGTCTTTTTCTTCTTCCAAATTTGGACCGGTTATTATCCTACGTCAATTTCAGGATTTTAAAAAATTGAAAAATTCTTAGTATATTACAATTTATTGACTCTAATTCGGGTAATTTATTTGTAGTTGTTGTGCGTGCATGTATGGATTTTACAAAAGATGGTAATGTTTTCTGTTAGCAATTTTAACTTGGTAACTAAAAACTATATATATATATATATATATATACGTTTGAGTTTGATAAAAGGATAACTAAAAAAACAACAACGTTATTATGTAGTAACGTAAATGTACGGTATTTGTTTGATTAAAACTATATATACATATTACATTTGACTTTCGAATAGTTCGAGACGACCTTAATCAACCGTGTCACACATATGCTTCTCAGAAACAGGCGAGGTAAAGTATAAAAAGAATATCTTTATCAAAAAAAGAGAAATCTAAAAACATGACTACTATTCTCAATTAGCTAAGAAGGGAGAGTATGTGACATAATGATTTCGTTTTGCACAATTACAAAAGGCCAAGTGAAACGCATGCCAAAAAGTTGGGTTTCGTCGTGTAGTAATTAAAGTCCATGACCAATCTTTCCTCTCCACCACTCAATTGCGTTACCCAATTTAATTAGTAAATTATCTTTTCGCATCATTAATTCTCCATATTTTATATATAGTGATTTGAAGATTGTAATTTACTTTTCCCACCCACTCCAGAGAGAAGTAGAAGAAGAAACTGATCACATATGAAAAAACTTTAAACTTTCTAAAACTAAACTTTTAAAAATCCTAATTGCAATATATTCCCGGTGTCATCATTTCAAACCATCAATTTATCTCGATGGCATAATTGTCACACTTCACTTTGTGTTTTTTTTTTCTTGTGAACATTACACTTCACTTTGTGTTGTGTTATCGTTTTCATTATCTAACGTGAATTTGGGCGATGACTTGGCAGTTGGCACACACTAGATTTTATTTATTAATAACCGTTATAAACCGTAACATGCAGTCCATATCAAATATTTTTGAGGGGAAAAAAAAAAAGAAATAGTATAGGTTACAAAGATTTTGATAAAGAAAATTGAATCTTCTGTGAAAAAGTCAGTGCATCATGCAATATAAGTACATGATGTTCCTGGTTTGGTCTTACAAAACCTTAAGTCTAGATCGAATATTTTATCTTTGGATTTTATCCCAAACTTAGGGGTTAAGTTGTTAGAAAACAAGTCTTAAACAAATAACTTTTTATTATGTCAAATTTTTTACTTGTATAGATGTAATGGATGTTCTAATTATTTTTCACAGTTTTAAAGTTTACATCCAATTATCATAAATAATTAAAAGCAACATGCGAAATCAGTTGATGTTAAACTAGTGTCTCGGTCAAAAACGAACAAACAAAAGTGAAGAAACGTTTTTGACTTTCTAGCAGTTACATACAGATAAATAACTCAATCAGTTTTGAAAACTACTGATATTTGTAAATTAATTAGATAGGAAAGAGAAAAAAAGAGAGTTCATATGAGAGAAAAAAAAAACAAGAACAATTTATTATTACTTAATGGAAATGGCCCCAAAATATTTGAATTTTAATAGCTCTGAACTTTTCCTACCTCCTAAGATGTGAGCTCTTTACGCAAGGTCCCCAAAATTTGTGAAAGGAAATTGTAATCCTTGTAACACTAGAAAGAGTTTTTAGCAACAAAAAAAAAAGCATAAAAAAAGAATAAAAAGAGAGAAATAGAAACAAGCAATTAAATGATCGAAAAGTGAGAGAGATAGAGAGCAAATTGCCTTTTGCCTTTAAAAGCCGGTTCCTACTCTCCTTCCCCGCCATAAATGATGTCGCATTAACCGTCATTTATCCTACAATACAATAATGTATGTATATACACATGCGCACCACGTGTTCAATGTTCCATTGAATCATCCATACTCTAAATACTACAAAGAGATGAGGCTAAATCGTGAGGACCAGGGTAGAAATCTTTGTAAAGTTTTTATGTGTTGTAGACAAACATAGTTTCTTGACATGTGATTTTCTTTAGAATATTATTGTGAATTTTGCAAAAAAGTAAGAAGGAATCAAAATATGTAAAGAGAAAAATGATCTGGGGTAAATATGTGTTTAATATTACTTACTTTTGTTTAAGGTGTGAATATAAACCTTTAAAACTCACATTTATGTTGTATCAAAACCCAATTGTTATAAGATTAAAACTGGTGATGCATTCGGCTTGTTTCTTTACTCGCTTGAGAAGTACCTCGTAGCAGTACATCAATTGAATTTAAGTAACCTAAAAACAACAAAAGAAGGGAATATGAGTATCGGAAGAAAAAACATGTCATACTTAGCAAAAAGTAGAAATTAAATGTCTCATTAACTTCTTTTATTGCATAAAAGATTTGTGTTGTTTCCAAGTTCCAACTAAGAAGCCAACGAGTTGATAGGTTGATATAAAATTTCGCTGTAAATTTTTTTAACAAGTCCTTGTGGACAGTTGATTTGATGGAGCTCCGCAATCTACATTCAAAGCAAGTCAAATCGGTGGAGAAAATTTAACAAGAAAAAACAAAGAATAAGAAAAAATGAGAAGAAACCACATGCACACAATGGTATTTTTGAATAGATTTCACCTCATACACGCCATATTCCAGCCAAATTTCTTTATAGTCATTTCTTGAAATGTCAAGTTTTGTATGGTTATTAGACTTAATTTCCCTACCCAAATTTGCCTTAAAAGGATCTAATCATAGTCAGTGTTGTGGTTACTTATTCTCCTTTGTTTGTGCCTAAGTGAGCAATTAACTGATCAAGTGTTGAATTCCAAAAGCAGCCCAACGATTCTTGTACACTTGAAAATCATTTTCAACCTCTTTAAAACCAAAAAAAAAAATCTACAGATTTCATCATCAATCTCCATCAACAATGGGAAACTCTCTAAAGTCTTTCAAAGAACAACCTCATTCAACGGCTTACGAGCCTCTCATCTCTGTTTCAGGTACATCTCTGTTTTTAAAATGCAACTTTTTAACGTTTTTGTTTACATAATGTAGTATCTATATACCTAACTTTGAGACAGAAAACGAGAACATGAGAGTCTTCAGCTTCGCCGAACTGAAGAAAGCAACGAAGAATTTTAGAAGAAACATGGTCGTAGTTGACCACGGTTGGTCTGTTCGGACATTTTACAAGTGCTACATAGACCGTACCACATTTACTCTATCAAGAACTGACACTGGAACCGCTGTTTCTGTCATGGATTGTGATAGTTTACCGCACACTCTACATGAATGTGAGGTAATCAAGCAAAGTCTGTCCAACTTTATGCAAGTAATATGTTGTAGCAAAACCTTATATGTCTTTGTCTCACTTGTGTATCTGATGGGCACAAAACCTATGATTTGCAGGGACAAGTGAAGTTTCTAGGACAGATTTATCATCCTAACTTGGTCAAACTTTTGGGTTACTGTTGTAAAGATAACAAATCAAACTTCTTGGTTTTTGAATACTTTCACAAAGGAAGTTTGGACCGTCACATTTACGGAAGTTAAGATCTCTCATGTGTCCATTCCAAGAATCGGTATATATAAGACAATTTTGCTTTTACTTATAGTTTCATGTTTCTCTCAACAGAAGAAGAGGCATTGACATGGGAAATACGGGTCAATATCGCCATTGGAATAGCTCGAGGTCTTGTGTTTATCCACTCGATCAAGAACATCCCGCTACATCAAGAACTCAGAATGCATAACATTATGCTTGACGAGGTAATGATTTTTATTTCCATACTTTGTTTTAGTTCTATGATCTTAGAATTTAATACCCTAAGTTTGGATATTTCGTCAGCAAAACAATGCAAAATTGCTTTATCTTGTACCAAACGAACAATATTTGGATGATGATGAACGAATCATAAGAGGAGATGTATACAACTCTCCTGAATGGATCAAAGGTACCGTACACCAAAATCTAAACTTTTGTTTGGAAAAATTCTGATTAATCTTTTCATTATTCAATGTTTTGGACTAATCATGTAATGTATGTAGGTGATTATGTGGAAGCTAAGACAGATGTTTTCACATTTGGTCTGATCTTGCTTGCGCTTTTAACTGGTTCAAAATCTGCAGTTAAAAAAGAGATTACCAAAAGAGCATGTGTATGGACATCTTTATTGTCCGATGATCATAAGATTGGGGAAATAATCGATCCGCGACTTGGGAATAATTGTCCCATGAATGCGGTGACACAGATGGGCACACTCATCAGAAGATGCACCAAGTGGGACAAGATTAAACGACCATTGATGCAAGAAGTCTTGGATACTCTAAATTACATTGCAGAGATTAAGGATTAATGTGTAGAGCTTACTCATATTTGATATTGGAATAGTTAAGTGGTACAAGTCTTTGTATACTCTCAACTTTATTTCATAGTAATCTTCAGCCTATTAGTACAACCATTGTTTATATAAATTAACATCTGCTTAATCCCACTTTGTCTTGCAAAACTCAAATTGGCAGCAAATTATATTCAGTATTTGATTATTTGGCTACTATACAATTAATTGGCTCATATCAAGACCTTTAAACCATGGCAAAGAGACAACAAACCGGTTATGGAAGGAAGACAACAAAACATAACAAATAGTTCATAAACTCTTCATTTAACAGATATGGACAGAAACCAAGGAATTAAGGCAAAACACTTGCCCTCAAGAGTCTATTATGTCAAATCCTAAATCCTAAATCCAATCCAAAGAGATTGCAATGGGGTCATCCTGTGGTCCACCAAATGACCATAAAATATCCGAATCCATGTTAGAGGAATCATGGACTATTTGTTGTTCTAATCATATTATTCATAAATACTAATACTAAGAAAGAATATCGTTGAATAATAGCTGATTAGTGAGATTATTATTATTACTCCAAGAGCTTGCTGCAGCAAAATCCATTGCTTTGCTTTTTGGTGGAGACAACATCAGAGAATGCATCAAGAAGCTGTCCAGCAAGGCTGCTTGGATCATCCTCTAGAGTCTGCACAAATGTGCTCACGACCGATTGCTCCTGAGCGGACGAGCTCAGGCTGAACCATGTCAAGAACCTGACCCTGAACGTTTTATCAATGTGGCCTTCACACTCTAGCAACCTGATCACCTTCACACATTTCTCAATAGTGTCATCGATCGGCGAGCTGTCACACTCGTGGTTCTCTGACTCGTGACTGTCTGAATTTGCTTTCCTCTTCCTGGTCGTGAGGAAATCAAACTCGGGATCATCACCGCTTCCATCTGATCTCACCAAGCAGTTGTTCTTCTTCTGTGTACCGTTAGACACTGCATCATCATCATCATCATCTACCTCATCGTCATCATAATTACCATTATTATGATCATCAGCCTCAGCAAGTGATTCTAATGGCACACCATTGTCTTCACCTCCAGAAGAATCAGGTGGAGTGAATTCCTCATTCAAGTCTGGCACTGAAACTATATTTAGATCAAACCCAAGTGGTCGCCGAGCTGGCAATTCTTCTTCTGGTTCACTGCTTTTATCAGTATCTACATTATAGAACGCGTCAAGCAAGCCTTCCTCTTGAGCTTCAGCCAACTGCACATATTTTGCAAGTTGTCCGATCTTGAATCTCGAGGAAACGCTACTTTTATCCTCTCGATCCAAAGGTTGATCCTTTTCTACTAAATCAATTCTCCTCTTTTTCCTACCATCCACTGAGCTATCACCACTCTGTTGCAATAACTCAACGCTCTTGGTAAAGCACCTAGCATTAGAATGGCCTAATAAACCAGCTTCTGTGTAAGATACAACACGGAATGTATACTCTGTGCAAGGCTCGAGGTCAGATATCACCATCCTCCTATCGTTTCTACTCAGCTCAACAAACTGATCATCCTCTGGCGTCTCTCCTTTCTTGAACCACCATAACTTATATCCCTTAATATCACATTCCTCAGCACTAGGAAGCTCAATCAGACGAAGAGTCACTTGTGTAGGTGCAATATCTTCAAAACGAAACCTGCAAGCAGCAGGAATCGAAACTGCGCAAAAAAAACAAATTAATGCAAGAAGCCATTGCAATAAAACAATAAAAGCCAATCCTTTTAAGACAAGACATTGCCAAAACTAAACCCAAAACGTCTCCAACACAAACCTCTGGCTGCATTGGCTGACCAGTCCTCTGCCATTTTTATAGCAGAAGTGCAAAGCTCTTGCACCTCGCTTGCAACAGGAAGCCGACTAACAATGCCACGATCAGTTCTCGCAGATGGCCCATCAAGAGGACCGACTTCATCTTCAAGCATAGATTTAGCAGCTTTTACAATCTCATGTAACTCACAAAACCGACAAGTCCCATTCAGAAGCCTATAACTCAATTCTATCCTGTAACACAATACATCTCTCCTTCTGGCTTCCTTTGCTGCCATAAGCTGCTTCTTCCAACATCTTCATAAACACACACACACACACACATTAATGAAGAATCTCAGAAACTTAATGAAGGAAAAAGGTGAAAACTTTACCCAAGAATCTCAGAAACTTTGCCGCAAGAGTAGCAGCAGAAACACCCATCGAGCTTCATCAGATTCCCAAGACTTGTAACTCCAACCTTGTCTTCTCGAAAGGCACACTCGAGATGGCAAGATAAGCCACAGAACTCGGCATCATCTGGTTTCTCGGGCTCGCAAACTAACCAGAGACTAGGGTCCTTGTTCTCGTCGAAGTTATGGCAGACGCAGCAAGAACATCTCTTGCAAAAGGAATCGTCTCTGGGCACATTGGCTCTGCAAGATGCGTTCTTGCAGATCCATGATTTCATCAAGGATCCACCATCGCCGTGTTGTTGTTTCTTGCTGGATTTTTTCTCGATTGCGTCGTGCTTCTTGTTTGACTTGTTTTTGTTCTTGCGGGATTGCGAGATCTTCGTTTTCGTCGATGATGAATCCATTTTTGTTTCTTGTTCAGGAATTAAAAGTCTTTCTTAGCTCTTCTCGCAGACTCCTTCGTCGGTACCGTCGAGAAACCATGATCGTCTCGTCCTGCGTCGAGATTTGGAGACATGTCTCCGTGATTGAAGCGAGCAGAGTTTTCAGGTCGCTGTAGATTTCAGCGTCGCCTGAGAATGATTTTGCCGCGGCGGCTTAATTTGGGGAAAAAAGAGAGAAAGTTAGGGATTCTAGGGCACACGTGTAATTTTAATATTTTGTAATTTGTTTTTCTTTTTCTGTAGCTTGGTAAAGACAATTTAATTCATAAGGTGCTTTTATTTTCCTTAGGGAGCCCTGTTTTCCTTTTTTTTTTTTTAATCACAGCTTTAGCTTCAACTCTTGTTAACAATAAAAATTTTGATCTATAGCTTATTTTATTTTAATAATTTTTTTTCTTAACCTCTCATTTTTCAAAATGTTTAAATAATATTTGAACAAAAGAGAATTAAGATTTGCCTTGTTTTTTTTGTTTTGTTTTTTTTTATATAGGTGATGGAGTCTAATCCAACTAAACCAGTAGATAGAAGGAAGAATCTTTCACTAACGAGTTCATCATGTCGAAGAAAATCCACCAAAACAAAAATAGCAATTGTATCGGCCACATTGTTGCTTTGTCGTGTCACCTGCTTAAACTCTATTCATGCAAATCAGCTTTTCCAATAATTTGATATCTTGGATCAAATTGTTTAAAATTTTGTGTTACCGTCGACCAAAACAACAAAGTCCACTAACGACTACTAAACCAACTAAAAACAAATATATAAATGTGAAGACTCTCACAGCTTACGACTGAACTTAATGCAATCTCGGTTACTTAATGGTTTATATTGAAACAAGAACGTGGGTTGGATTTTAGAAGATGCAAACAAGTGATTTCATAAAATTGTCTCAATACTTTTTTTTACTTTTAAAAAAAAGTCAATATTAAATCTGACATGGAGACCAGCTGATCCATTTCAAAGCAAGATTCGGTAAACGAGGCTAGGTATCAGCTATGGGCATAGGAGGGGGCTTCCTATGGTCCACACTTCACACGACTGATATTTACCGATTTTCTAAAGATATGTATTACTAGATATGTATTACTAGATAGTTTTAAATATAGATTTGTGGCCCAATATAAACTTCTTAATGAAAGAAATATAATGTTTTTTGTTATTACACTTCCATGACTGAATACCATAACTAATCATAGGCCTAAATAATCATATCCACTAACACGCATTATTGAAGTGATGACTATATTTTATTCATTCATCAAACCAAATTTTTGTTTTTACTGGCGATATTCGTGTGGATTTACTCGATTTTGATTCCGTATCAGAACTCGAGAGGTTTTTAATCTAATCCCCAATTGATAGTAAGTGAACTGGACATTTTTATATATCACTTTAAAGAATTATATATTCCAATTTAATACTCATCATAACTAGTATGTGTGTTCATATATTTGTTTTCAAATGATTTAGGTCTCGCAGTTTTTATATTTTGGGAAATTAAGAACCAGTCCTCATTAAATAGTAAATACAAGCACATGCTTAAACTTAATCAGTCATCCTCATTCATTTATATAATACTATAATGAGCTAAAGATATTACAAATTGAATGGATCCAAAAAGAAGGATAGATTAGAAAGATAGATGCGTGCATGTGTGTACCTAAGCATAATTAGATAATGATAATAACATAACATGGAGATGGAGATGGAGATGGACATGAAAGGCCCATGTGGAATAGAAAGAAATTAAGAAGAAGACCAAAGCTGAGCATTCTTGACCTTACAAATACTCTCTAACACATCTATTGGCATTATGTTCCCCTTCACCACTACCTTCTTGCTTTCAAGCTCCACTTTGTACCATGTCACTCCTGTTTATAATTGAAATAAATCCATTAGTATAACATCTTAGTTTGACAAACTTATTCTGTTCAGAAAATCCAAGAATCATACACAAACCAACAGTTATAATGTTTTAATTTCTGTTCTATTTCAGTTTCCAATGGATTTTTAATAAAAGAAATGGAGAAATATTTTTTAAGGTCTTTTTCTTTCCCAACAAATGATTGCAACTATCATCTTAATAAATATTTATTAATGTTATTTTTTTGTTATATGTAATCTTACGTAAATATCTTTGATATTAACGCGTTCTTGTAAGTTTTTGAGCGACGGAAGAAAAAGATAAATAAACTAGATGCAATAATTGAATTCATGTCTTGTGATTGCATTTCCCTAAAAGAAATGCCCAAAATAATAAAGAAGATTTGGCGTTACCGTCTAATTTAGAAATATGCTTCTCGACTTTCTTCGCACATCCGTAGCAATGCATAGACACCTTTAGCTCCACTACCTGCATACATCACCATCACCAACCGGACAATTTAATTGATTATTGCTAATATAACACTAGAAATGACTCAATTAAAATCTTATATGAAATCTGAATTGTTATAACTTTATTTTTAGTTGGCGAATTTTTATAACTTATAAGCATCACGATATTTTTATATGATTTTGGGAGAACCCAAAAAAAAAACTAACTTCGAATAACAAGAAAACCGCACAACACCATAGAAGAGAAAAAAAAAAAAAAAACCCCACACAATTTTTAAGTGCTAATAAAACATTTATTTCACGGTTTCCCAAAACTTTGCATTGTCATAAGCATTTTTCAAAGCTCAAGAAATTATCTTAGGCTAATAATGTTGAGGATGATCTGTGGGTACCTTAGGCTTAAGATGAAAGGCAAGAGTCTGACGATGATCATCAGCTACTACATCTTTCAATCTCATGATCTTCCCAGAATTCTCTGTTGAAGAATCTATCAGTGGTTTCTTCTCAAACTCTTCTTCTTCTTCATCGTTTTCTAGAGTGTTTAGACAAAAACATGAACACTGATTTGTCGGAAGAAACAGACAATCCCATAATCTCCCAATTTTCTGGAGCTTACCCATTGATTTTGAAAAGTAATTAAGGTTTGTTTTCTGGAGCTTACTCTCTGAGTGATGTTGGGAAGACTAAAGAGAAGTTGGGTGAGAGAGGAGAGAAATACTTGCTTGTATTACACACTTACACTGTCTTAAAGAGATGGAGAGAGAGAAATAAGGTGTGTGAAGAAGTCAAACATTGAAATGATTTTGTAGAAACCGATAAATTTACTATAGTTTTTTATTATTATCATAATTTCATCAACTACAATGTTAAATACTTAAATCTATCATTAGATTTATGTTACTTTAGTCATTTTTCTTCCTCTTTAATTGAGTTTAAACCATTGTGGTGAACCAATTCAATAATAGATCTTGATTGGTATGGCGAGAAGTAGTCCTTTTTTTAATCAAACAAAATAGTTTTCTTTATATATCAGTTCTAAGAAGCTTTTTTTTTGTTGCTTTTAAATTGCATATTACTGAACTTATGACAGAATGTCATCCAATGGAAGTGCAAAAACTGTTTACAAGCATACAATTATATGTTATATAATATGACTTGACAAGTGATAAAAGAAAAAAAAAACAAAGAAGAAGACATAGGTCACATCTCACGCTCAACAACTCTCCAACATTGACACCAATTTTCTTATGTCATTGGAAATAAAGAAAAATCGATATTCATAAAACTATAAGAGTGAATTAGTGAGTGAGGCATGAGGCATGAGGCATGAGGCATGTGATGCAAGCTAAGTTAGTGTGACTTGTAGTTTTGTTTAATTGATTGAAGAGTGGATAAGCATCTTCTCTTTTGGCTCCACTCCCGCCGCTCCGCTTCTCTAATTTTTCTTTTTAAATCTATTTTGATTCCCCCATCTCGCTGTTTATATATACGATTCAGCTAAAAACATGAAAAAAGTAGTAAAAATTTTCTTCTTTTTTAATCTCTTTCCCCTAATTTTAATCTCTCATTTTCATAGATAAGATGAACCTGATAACATGAACTTCCGACCAGAAAAATAGAGGGGGGTTATAAAACCATTAAAATACGATTGATGAGCCTATGAAGAACAACATGTGGGAAGATGGTATTATATGCTAAGTGCTTTAGTTTAATCACGTGAAAAAAGACAAATGCATAATTCTCCTTCTGCATGCCAAAACATGTTCTTTTATTTCCATGCTTACTATCCAAGCTCCATTAATTATGTTCCTACTTCATGTGCTTTTTAGCTGGTTAATTATATTTCATTAGCAAATAGTTATATCCTTATATTTAATCTTTTTGAACAGGGAAATTCCGATCGAGTTTTAGACGCATAATCACCCTGAGCGGGACAAACATTGATAATTATAATTGTTTGTTAATGTTTGTTAAAATGTACGTAATTAACATTAACAAACATATTGGGGTCAGAAATCAATTTTTATCGAGTTAGGTTGAAATCATGTTGGGTATAAATAGAATTGTATTAATCAAATTTAGATAATTCCATCAAATATCAACGCTGATAATGTATAATTTGATGGTATTGACAGCATAACTTATATTAGTTTATGCATACATATCATCATATAATTATAATACCTAGTATAGTTATAAATATATTTTTAAAATAGACAATACTTTATGTAGCTGACAATCCTTTTTCAATTTAAAAATAAATAAATTCAACATTTTAATCAATTAAACCAGCTCAGTTCTCTTAGTTTTGATGAATTTGAAGCTTGTTTACTCAATTCTCTCAGTTTTGATGTATTTGAAGCTTGTTAGGAAATGTGTGAATACGTAACAAAAAACCAAAAAATGATTAAAAACACAACTGACAAGAGGCTGGAACTCGTACATCATTTTTTTTTTCTTAAAGTAAAAGTGCATTGCAAACATTTTGCTTAGTTCTGATGGGGTCGGATGCATTAATGCTAGTTAGTATGATCGCACCATACATCAATTTTGTAATGAGTTATGAGTTATGACCTTGCAAATCATTGTATATGTTTTTTAATCTTTTATTTTGCCAAGCCAAAAAATTGAACCTAGATAGTTCATAGAAATCTAATCAGAAACTTCTATAACATATTATTCTATTCAAAGAAAAATATGAAAATCCAAAATATTTAATTCCTACTAAATAATTCACATATTTTCGAATTTAGTGGTACCTCTAAGAAGATATGATTAACGTATTGAAAATATGTCACAAATAGTACTATATATTGGTCTCCGAGTTAAAACGAAAAATCATGCGTCAAATATGTCACTAATACTAATTCTTATTTATAAAAAGTTGGCATCGGCACCGCCCCAATTATTGGAGATTTGGAGAGGCATGGCAACACTTGGTCCACCCAACTATTTTATTTTATGTTTATTAGATTTCCTTTTAACATTTCTCCGTAGCATACTTGCATGGCATGAACATTTTATTATATTCGGTCGTGCCAGAAAAAGAAAAAGTAAAAGAAAAAACAAAAACAGAAACCATTTGGTTCTCCTTTTCCTTCTTAACACGGTTAATCAATTTGGTAAATATATCGCAAGTTTTCTCTAAACAAATTTTTTATAGAAATTGATGATATACTCCTCAATCCTCCTATTTCGACATTCCACGCATTTAAACATAGTTGACTCTCGCTAATATGGAAAGCTCTCCCGCTGAAACAAAATACTAATAAGAAAAAGAAATCAGACTTTACCAAAAAAAAAAAAGAAAAAAAATCTGGATCGAAAAGAGATATCATAAATACTCATTGCCGGAATTGGCATAATAGAGAGACAAGAGAAATGGAATTGTGGAAACATATATACAGATGAGAGGTAGCTCGAGCTACATATATACCGCTGCGTTGAAGATCATTAAGGTCGACAAAAATGAAATCGAACATGCAGAAATTATGTTTATTCTCTTCAGAGAGCCGTGCCTTCCCTTGTTTAAAAAAGGTGTAGTGAAATCAAGCTCCTTGCTCCGCGCACTCAGCTCACCAATTTCATTCAGGATCGATCGCGATTGTAAAGAATCAAAGAAGAGATTGAAAAAACAACGACACACACAATTTGTTTACCCAGTTCAGGATCCAAAACGAGATCCCTACGTCTGGGGCTTGGTGGCACCAAGCAATCCACTAGATCAAGAATGTACACCTGAGAATTTCCGAGAACGATCACAATCCGATCTCTCTCTCTCTCATAACACAACTCTCTAGCACACCGAACAAACCCTAATCCCCTTTCCTTTTATATGCTAAGGAAAATACCCGGTATAACCTGAATCAAACCAGTTCCATCTAATACCAATAACTACCAATCTAACTCTGTACCAGACTAATTCTAATTAACCAGAACCGGTTAAGAGAAAATCTTCAACAAGCGTTGACCGTCACAGATCTTCAACAATCTCCACCTTGACGTCAACGCAGTTCTTCATAGGGTTCGTTCTACTTAAGTACCACCAAGCATGACCAATACAACTACCTGGTCACTTTGAGCAAGGCCAAAGCCTGCTCAAACTTCTGGACAGAAATAACTTTTGGGAGCATATCCGCAGTATTTCTTGAGGTCGGAATCTTCTGAACCTTCACTGTTCCAGCATCAATCGCATCTCTGACGAAATTGTACTTCACAGCTACGTGTTTCATCCTTTCGTGAAACACATTATTTTTAGCCAGACAAATCGCGCTTTGAGAGTCACACCAAATGACTATCTCCTCCTGCTTATAGCCCAGTTCCTCAGTTAGTCCCTTAAGCCAGATTCCCTCCTTTACTACTTCTGATAACGCTATATATTCAGCTTCTGTTGTAGACAAGGCCACCACTTGTTGCAACCCTGACTTCCAACTCACTGTATTCCCTCCTGCAGTAAACACGTAACCTGTTGTAGACCTTCGACGATCTAGATCACCAGCAAAGTCTGAGTCTGAATATCCTTCGACTCTGAAGCCTGAACCCTTTATGAATACCAATTTCTTATTCTGAGAACCTCAAGTACATGAGTAACCATTGAACAGCAGACCAGTGAACAGCTCCAAGGCTACTCATAAATCTACTTACCAGAACCACTGCGTATGCCACATCTGGTCTACTTCCGATCATCGCGTACATAACACTCCCTACAGCATTGCAATAAGGAACCTCGCGCTGTGCTTCTTCTTCTTCTTCCTTTATACTCGCAAGTTTGAAATGAGCTCCAACGGGTGTCGAAACACTCTTTGCCTCATCCATCCTGAAAACTTGAAAGAATTTTTTACTATAAGAAGATTGAGAAAGTGTGAGAACTCCACCTGCTCGATCTCTTTCTATATCCATCCCCAATATTCTCTTGGCTAGACCTAAGTCCTTCATTTCAAACTCACTGTTTAGCAACACCTTGACCTTCTGAATCTCTGTCATACTCTCAGATGCAAGTAACACGTCGTCAACATATAGAAACAAGTAGATATACTTGTGCTCTTCAAACTCCTTAAAATATATGCAGCTATCGTAGGCACTCTTTCTAAACCCATGCTTCATCATGAATCTATCAAAGCACCTGTTCCACTGTCGAGGAGCTTGCTTTAGCCCATACAGAGATTTCCTCAGGTGACAAACAAGTTCTTCCTTTCCTTTTACTTCATATCCTTCCGGTTGACTCATGTAGATATCTTCTTCTATGTCTCCATGGAGAAACGCGGTCTTCACGTCAAGTTGCTCCAGATGAAAATCAAAGTTCACGGTTAGTGACAGCATAAGTCTTATAGAGACATGTTTGACGACCGGAGAGAATATCTCTTGATAGTCAATACCTTCACGCTGTGAGTATCCCTTCGCGACTAACCTCGCTTTGTATCGTGGTTCTTCCACTCCAGGAATACCCGGTTTTAGCTTCAGGACCCACTTACAACCGATGACTTTCTGATTCTTAGGTCTCTTTACAAGGTCCCATGTGCGATTCTTCCTTAGGGATTCCATTTCATCATCGCATGCTCATTCCCACTTATCCCAATTCTTGCTCTTTCGTGCCTTTTGAATGTCCTTCGGTTCCTCAGAGATCACCTCTTCAGCCACAGACAAGGCAAATGCAAGAACATTATCATCTGTGAATCTTGCAGGAGCATGAATTGTCCTTCTAGGTCTATCTCTTGCAAGTTGGTAGTTTGTAAGATCTTCCTCTTCATTATCTGATTCTTCTTCACTGCCTGGAATAGTCTCGGTAACTCCACCTTCAGCTTCACCGTCTGAATCTTCTAGAATACCTTCTTAATCTTGAGATTCTTCCTCTGTCTCAATGATCACACTTGTAGACCCCTTGTTTCCACTTGCAGTACCTTCATCAGTTTCTTTCTTTTCCTTGAGAAGATCTTTGTACATCTTGTCTTCAGAAAACACGGCATTCCTGCTTATCACACACTTCCGATCTTCGAGCAACCATATCTTGTATCCTTTTACCCCTTGAGGGTATCCTACAAATATGCCCTTCAAAGCCCGAGGCTTCAGTTTGCCTTGATCCGTATGAACATAAACCACCGATCCAAATCTTCTCAGATGTGAATATCCTGGTTCTTTGCCTAACCAGACTTGCTCGGGAATATTACTGTCATTTGCAGATGATGGTGTTCTGTTTATCACATATACTGAAGTAGCAACAGCTTCTGCCCAGAACTTTTCCTCAAGGCCTGACTCGTTTAGAAGACACATCACTTTTTCCATGATGGTGCGATTCATACGCTCTGCCACCCCGTTCTGTTGTGGCGTATATGTGCAAGTTCTATGCCTCTCAATCCCATGTTTCTTGCAGAAACTGTCAAACTCAGAGTTGCAGAACTCTAGGCCGTTATTCGTCCTCAGATACTTCACTTTTTTATTTACTTGGTTCTCCACCAGTAGCTTTCACTCACAGAATTTACTGAAGGCTTCATCTTTTGTAGCTAAGAAGAACACCCATACTTTCCTTGAGTGATCGTCGATTATTGATAGGAAGTATTGCTTCTTAGATAATGACGGATGCACATTTGGAGAACCCCACAAGTCTGCGTGCACGTATTTGAGGACCTCTTCTGTAGTATGCTTTCCAATGTTGAAACTGAGCCTTTTGCTTTTACCCATTACACAGCTCTCACAGAAATCTAGACTACTAATCTTTTTCTTCTCTAGAAACCCCTTTTCTGCCAAGATTTTCAGATTCTTCATGCTCATGTGGCCTAATCGACTGTGCCACAAAGCCGTTTTGTCCTTGGACACCACAGAGAGAGATCCAGCAGTTACTGTATCACCGTCAAGTAGATACAGACTCCCACTCAGAGTACCCTGAAGTGCCAGCTTTCCGTTTTTGAAGAATTTGGTTTTTCCACCTGAGCCTTCGTGCTTGAAACCCTGCAAGTCAAGAGTGCTAACAGATATTAAATTTCTTTTAAGGTTTGGAACATACCTGATGTTTATCAGTTGTTTGACTGTTCCTCCTTTTGGGTTGATGTGAATAGTCCCGATCCCTTGAACTGAGACAGCTATGTCATTTGCTAGCAGAACTTGTCCTCCAGTGATGTCTTCGAATGTATGAAACCATTCTTTCATGGAGGTCATGTGATATGAGCATCCGGAGTCAATAATCCAACGATCTATTGGATTCTGTTCTGAGATTGTTAGTGCATCAATCTCATGCAGCCTGTCCACCATTACTGCTGCTTCCCCGTGATCTTCGCTCTCCATTTTCTTTTTGCGAGCAAAGCAATCCTTCTTTACATGGCCTTCTTTCTTGCAGTACCAGCATGTGACCTTCGACCCTGTCTTTGACCTGGATCTACTCCGACCATGGTTGCTGTGCTGATCCTTCTTCTCAGATCTTCCTCATACAGCGTAAGCCTCCCTGCTTTTCGCAGGTCCAGTCGTCTCCTTAAGATCAGTTTCTTTTGATCTTGCTGCTTCTATGATTTCGTCCAATGAGAGTGTCTCCTTCCCTCATCTGTATTTTAACGTCTCCTTGAGTTGACTGTATTGAGGTAATAGAGAGTTCAACAGCAAGATAGCCTAGACTTCATCTGTCACAGAAACATTTACACTACTCAGTGCAGATACTATCTTCAAGAAATCATCTATATTATCATCTATACTTTTAGAATCAGCCATCCTAAATGTATATAACTTGTGTTGTAAATGGATGCGATTAGGTAAAGATTTGGATTGATACAACCTTTCTAAGGTAGACCACGTGGATGCTGCGGTTGTACAGGCATCGAGCTTCCTTAGAACTTGATCTCCAACGTTGATGAAGATAAGATTCATCGCCTTATCGCATCTTTCAAGCCTCGACTTCTCATCGTGGATTCTTTGCTTTTATCTTCTTCGAATTCATCTGCCGGAATCGTTACCGTCGGTGCTTCGCTAAGCACATCCTTCAGTCCCATGACGCTCAAGTGAGCCATCATTCTTTTCTTCCACATGGAGAAATCTCCAGTCCCGTCGAATCATTCAACTTCGACTTTCGATATCTTCGTCATCTTCTCCGATTCAGCAACCTAAGCTCTGATACCAATTGTAGTGAAATCAAGCTCCTTGCTCCGCGCACTCAGCTCACCAATTTCACTCAGGATCGATCGCGATTGTAAAGAATCAAAAAAGAGATTGAAAGAACAACGACACACACAATTTGTTTACCCAGTTCAGGATCCAAAACGAGATCCCTACGTCTGGGGCTTGGTGGCACCAAGCAATCCACTAGATCAAGAATGTACACCTGAGAATTTCCGAGAACGATCACAATCCGATTTCTCTCTCTCTCTCGTAACACAACTCTCTAGCACACCGAACAAACCTTAATCTCCTTTCCTTTTATATGCTAAGGAAAATACCCGGTACAACCTGAATCAAACCAGTTCCAGCTAATAACCAATAACTACCAATCTAACTCTGTACCAGACTAATTCTAATTAACCAGAACCGGTTAAGAGAAAGTCTCTAACAAGCGTTGACCGTCACAGATCTTCAACAAAAGGCATTTGCTTTAGGCTATTAACAAAATTTCTAAAATTAAGAGCCACACCTTTGTAACAAGTAATCTGATTTAATAGGTTGAGTTAATTTTTATATGTAGTTTTAGGATTCTATGATTAAATTTTAAGATACTGAACAAAATATCATACACTTTTACATTTATAGACCTATATCAGTATATTAATACACACGTAGAATGGAATAAATGACTAAATTCTTATTTAAAAATAGAATTTAGCTTATAATTATACATAAATTATTAAAAAACATGTTTAAACAAAAAAAAAACAAAGATAAAATGTTTGTCTTAGATCTCTATAAGTCTTGGCACGGCACTGATTCTCTTATGTTTCGTATTTTAAACTTCCTTTAAAAAAAAAATCGAAGTATCTAAAAGCTAATTTTGAGACCCGGGGAAGACTATACTTACACGGTAATTGTCTGGACTGTTTGAAGAATCTACTGTCACGTTTATATAAATCAGATAGAAACCATATTCATTACAGGATGTAGGATCGCACTATAATTTTTTAAGAAAATATATATTAATTTTTCCAAATTGAAATGTCACAACTTTTGTTTAAATGAATGCATATGGGCCATATCGAACACTATAGCTGAGTGACTACCAAAGTGTTCTGTCTCGTCTGTTGCTTATAGTTCACTGCTGCCGGAGAGATTCTTAACTACGTAGGACTGATGAGGCCTTACCACACAATAGGTGACCCTACCAAAGATATAAACTTCTGTTAAAAACAAAGTGTTTAAATGTTCAGTTTTAGCAAATCAACCATCAATATTGGTGTCTAGTGGTGCTTTTTGAGTTCACATTTGTGTTGTTCTAGGCCGCCGATTAATACATTTAAAAGCACTCTTTATATTTCTAAGAAAATAAGAAAAATACACAAAACCTATAGAACAATACATTTTTACATTTTTTTTAGCATTCATCAAACATAATTAAAAAGATACTGAAAACCAATCTCATATATATTTTTTTTGGTTGAACACCAACCTCATATCAATCCCTGACTAATCTTAATAATTGACCTAGATAATATTTGAAAATTGCAGCATGATTGTAAGAGTTTTATGCGGAAGCATTTAAACCAAACACATATATTTGCCTGGTTTAGTGATGAATATGATTCGCAGAGATCGGAAAAGAGATCACATATGAAAATCAACTACTTATCACCGTTCAAATGTCCTTCCAATTGATCTCTCCAAGCTTTCTCTCTCTAAAAATGTTTTTTCTCTCCTATGTAATTTCTTTGTTTACCAACAATCACCAAATGGTGTAAACAGACACATTCTTCTCTCTACAATGTCTCATATATATAACACAATTTGTAACACAATTTGTAAAGTTACAATTCTTCATTTATAGAAATTATAAGAACCAATTTCTCATAACTTCTGGAATCAAACCAGTTCGATATGCTGCTTAATCATGGATGCAAACCGACCATAAACCAATATTGATTTATATAGAGATAACAAATATCATTTCTGAAAAACGTTTTATTGTCCTCGATTGGTTGTTTATTGGGGGTCAAATCTTGATTGGTTAATTCAATTTTACAATATCTACACGTACAACTTGTTTAAAGGATTTACAAGTTACAGCTTACAGGAAAAACGTAGTTTTTTACTGCTTAGTTGCTTCACTCAACGCATAAGGATTAGTTCGTTTTGGAAATTATAATATCCTATTTGTAATCTTAGGTCATTCAGACGGCATTGAACTGGTGGTGCAAAGACGTGCATTGCACTAAGTTGGTTTGACGGTCAGGCTTTTTGTCCTTCCTTAAAAAAAAACAAAATGTAATTTTTTTTTGGAGTGGGGAAGGGTCATTCGCCGATACAAATGCTCAAAACCTAAAAGAAGTTTTTGATGCTGAATTTCAACCTATAACTTAGAGGCCCCAAAAATAAATAGATCAATAGACAAAGATTTTAGCCTAGTGTGGACCCTGAGCTGAGGTGGTCCATTTTCACTTAGATAAGAGATTAACGGCCCAAGATAAGTCCAACCATAATGAGGTAAATTTTTCATCTTTAACTTCGTACTTCAGAAATCTCAAAAGCACTCTTCTTTCCAAACATATTTTCATTTACCCAAGCCATCCATAAGGGGCCTGATCTTGTGAAGAGGTTCTAAATCAGCTTCAAATGAAAACTACTTTAAAATCCTTCAAAGGTAGAATTCCCAAACCACCTATGCTTTTTTGCTTGCACTTATCAAGCCATGCTACACGTGCACCTGAGGCAGAGATTGTAGGATTCTTCCAAGAACCTGGAGTACAGTGAATCCACCATCTCATAGAACTTCTTTGGAAGTACAAGTACTTAGGGATCATTCCATAGATAACAGATGAGATGATGTGTACCTTTCTTGCGAAAGAGAGGAACTTAGAAATCCAGAAATGCTTATTAATAATTATTTTGAAGAATGGTTAGAGAACCGTGGATGCCAACTTGGAAGGAGATAAAAGAAGGCCAAGATACCAAGTGGGAAAGCTTTCGAGAGTAATATCGTTCTGCACATAGCTGAAGACCTGAAGTTGCAGCATCTACATAACCAGAGAAAAGAATTCACATTTTGCAGGATCCATATCTAACCCTGAGTATGTGCGAAACTCTGCTAACAAATCAATCAAGGCTCGCAAGATCGAGGAGTAAAGATAATTTAGAATTTCTTGGTTATCTATCAAGAAATATAAGTGAACATTCATTCAAAGTCGATCCTCTTTGGAAATTTGTGAATCCAAAACTCAATTCAATACAAACTCCATTTCACCAAATCTTTTATAAAAACACAATCGATATTTTTACGCTGGTAGACCACAAGTG
This sequence comes from Eutrema salsugineum, assembly GCF_000478725.1. Lineage (NCBI taxonomy): Eukaryota > Viridiplantae > Streptophyta > Magnoliopsida > Brassicales > Brassicaceae > Eutrema > Eutrema salsugineum. The sequence continues at coordinate 6,016,436 of NW_006256686.1, read as the reverse complement.
TCTCTTTCATCGAATTAAACTTTTAAATGAAAATATGATTTTTTATAAATATGCGCATTATAAGTTTATGCGAATAAAATATTGTGTTTAGAAAGAAAAATATTATATAGTTGCATACTATTTATTCTACACCAAATATAGCAAAAGAATGGAGATCATCAGATTTTTACTATTTATTTTCTTTGCCTGTTCTATAGGCATTTATTACGGATAACTCCTCTTAAAATATAAATCAAAACCCTTTATATATAACATGCATTCGAAGTTCGAACGATTACATACGCAAAACATCCCATAAAAAAACGAAAGAGATATTTAAAAAAAAAAAACAAGAAAAATGGCCACGGGTGTACAACTTTCTAACTTCGTCATCTTTGTGATTATCGCCATGTTCATTTCAACAGGTAATAAATAATAGGAAGTATTACTACACTAACCTTAGAACGTATCTATATTACTTATTCGACGCACTTTTATTTTTTTTACAAAACTAATCTAGCATACCCAAAACACCCTTTTCGCCTTTGTTGAAAAAAACCTTATTACAAAAATGCCATTACTTTTTTAATGCCACGTAGGCAGATTTATGCGCTCAAAAATTAATAAGTCTACCAAGCAATGGCGGTAAACTTATGAAAATTTGGTCAACGCAGAAATTTTGTTGGTAGAGTTATTAGGGCGATGGTAGATTTATTCAAGAGTTGATAGAGTTTTTAACTGTTGGTAGACTTTTTTTGGTAGAGTTTTGACGATGAGAGGTAGATTTATTATGTTTCGGTAGATTTGTTGTTATGAATGGCAGACTTGTCAAAAGTTTTGGTAGACTTGTTAAAAAAAGCGTTGACTTTCTCGCATAGTTGACTTTTTCGGTAGATTTATTGACAATGAAGTAGATTTATTTTCTGAGTTGGTAGACTTATTTCCTTTAGCGGTAGATTTATGTGAAAAAAGTTGTCAATACGTGCGGTAGATATATCTGTTTAATGGTAGAGTGTTATATAGTTGGTAGAGTTTTCGCTATTGTAGTAGATTTGTTTGACTTGTGGTAGACTTATATCACTTAAAATTCATTCCAGTGAGTGGTAGATTATATGTTACATGATGTAGACTTAAAAACTGTTGGTAGATTTATTTGTTTTGTGGTAGATATGTTTGTTTTGTGGTAGACTTATATTTTAAATAAATTTCATTCTGATTTGTGGTAGATTAATAATGACATGAAGTAGACTTACAAGATGTTGGTAGATTTGTTTGTATGTTTAGTAGAGTTTATGTAATCTGGTAGACTTATCGACCGTATTGTAGACTCCTTGAAATAATAATGTGGTAGATTAATTAAGTTTGGTATTTACAGAGATAACCTTGATCTGGTAGACATATGACATGCTTATGGTAGACTTGTTTATATGGTAGAGTTATTTTTCATGCTTGAGGTAAACTTAGTTGTTAATGTTTGGCAGACATTTGACTTTTTGGATTGAAATTACTTTTTTGTCCTAAATATATTCTCTTATCTACGAAAAAACCAGCGGTTTGGTAGACTTGTTTTGGAATGTTGTATGTTAAACAGGTTTCGTACATATGGTAAACTTGTTCCATGGTTATATTTGACTTGGTTTTGTTACCATTGACGTTTTCTCTTAACTTATGATCTTTTGATTTTTATTTTTGAATATTTGTTACATTTAACTCTATTTACATAAACTTTTACAACATCACAATGTCAAATGATTTCAGTTATGATATACATCATAGTGAAAATAAAGAAATAAATTAAATTGAATAATAACATTACTAGCAAATGTGATAAAAATGTGAAATGTCTGTATCAATGTTTTACGACAAATATAATTTGAAAACAAAAATATTATCATTCAAAATCTAATTATCATTTTTACAAATTCAAATATAGATATACAAAACAAATCTATCAAATGTAAATCTACAATTCATAGTAAAACATGTCGGATCGGTGCTGGATATCCCTTCAAAGATTTGTTCACCATGGCAAAGCCCATAATCTGTCAGAAAAAAATAAACAAGTATTGCTATTCATATATAAAATTCAAATATATACGACTGATAAATCTACCATAAATAACTAATAAATCTACCAAACACATATCATTTTTCAAATAAGCTACCATTAAATGACTAATAAATCTACCTAATCACATCGTTTTACAAATAAGTCTATCATTAGATGACTAATAAATCTACCAAATGACATCGTTTTTTAAAATAATTTTACCATCAAATAACTAATAAATCTACCAAACTACATTTCGTTTTCTAAATATATCTACCATCAAATAACTAATAATCTACCAAATTACATACCGTTTTTCAAATAAATCTACCATCACACATTATGAACTTTACAACCAAAAAAATACAAAATCGATTTCCAAATATATCTACCAAACGTACCTGAAAAAAAAAATTTATGCCGCCGACAACCTCCACAACACCACCATTCCATCGAACAACGTCTATCCACTGCGGTTGTGCGCGACGCAGCGAGAATGCTGCTTAAGAGTCACCGCCAACCGCCACATCTCCATAGTTTATCGTTGATATTAGATCCAAAAACCCAGATCTAGAAAAAAATCAAAGAATTCGAAAAAAATGAAAAAAAACTCACATAATAGCAGAATAAATTGTAGAAACCATGGGAGATCTAGATCTCCGAGCTTGGAAACGTTGGAGGCTTCTTGATACAAAAAATCGGTAGAACTAGTTGTGTTTTTCTCGATCTGAAACATTGAAGCTTTGAAGTTCATAAAGAATACATATTCATACAACAAAATTTAACAAAACAAAAGAAAAGATAAAGAGGAGAGCAAGAGAGGAATGAAAAGATTAAGAAGAAGAGCAGCTCCATGGGAGAAAAAAAAACGGCACATGAGAAAGAGAGAGAGAAGAAGATGAATTAGGGTTTCTTTTTTTTTAGTTTTTGGTTTTGTATTTTTTTTTTCTTTTTTTTGCTTTTTTCGTTTAAAAAAAATGTTTTTTTCGTCAAAAAAAATTTCGATTTTTTAAAAAGTTTTTTTCAAAATTAAAGTTTTTTCGAAAAAAAAAATTTATAAAAAAAAAATCATAATGGCATTTTCGTAATAATATTCAACATCTGGATAAAATGGATTTAAACCAACTTTGTAAGGTTAGTCTAGTAAGCCCCTCAATATGTTAGGCTATGTTTGTCATTTCATTAACCTTAAAGGTTAGTCTGAGGAATTTTCACTAAATAATATGACATATGATCATTTCACTATTTTGACCCAAAAAAAGTCATTTCACTATTTATTCATTATTTATTTGTATATTCGTTTGACTTGTCGAATAAATAAAACAATTTTTTAATGAATAACTGTAAACAGTAACTCAAACAAACCTTTCTTCTTCATTTTTGTTGGATTAAGTATTTATGTGTTACACAGAGCCGGGCGTGAAGGCAAACAGTTCAAGCATGGGCTTGTAACCCTATTTTTTATATAATTTTTTTGGTTCTCAAATCCTTAAAAATCTTTGTAGTCTAGTGGTATACTGTAAAGTTGATCTTACTTAGTATTTGAGACTTCTTGAATTAAAATATTAATTTTGTAAATTTTTTTAGTGAATCAGTTTAAACCTATGTTTTTTTTATAAAACGGTCTATTTTTTACTTTAACTTGCGGCCACTTAAAATTTAGGACCGACTTATACTATTTTTATTTTTAAAGAAATTATCAAATATATGATTAATTGTTCTGTCCTTATTTTTAAATTTCTTTTTTGACATTTTTAAAACCTAAGCGCAACCACAATTGACTTTAACTGTTTACTTTTAGCTAAACAATAGATAATAGTTAATAAAAGGTATTCATAAAGATCTAGTTAAAACTAAAATGTGCATTTATCAAAAATATCTTAATATTTCTGACTTATCTATTATTCTTAAATCAGTGCAACCAGAAAAGCTTCCTATTATACCATGTACAGCAGAAATCGGTCTTACCTGCAAGGGACCAAAAGATGAGCTGTTTTGCCAACAAGTTTGCACACAAAAATATAAAGAAGGAGTATGTAAAGTCGTCGGGAAAGACGGTTCTTCCGAAAGAAAATGTGAATGCTCAAAACCTGGACGGGGTTACCGATGCTGAATTTCAACCTACAACTTGGAGATTCCTTAATATTGATTAATTTAATAGATAGAATAAATCATCGTCAATAAAAAGGTTTGATTAAAATTTGGTATATATGTTTGTTATCTTGTCTACGGTCCATATTTTGTTTTGACGTGTTTTATTATTTGTTTTAGCTTTGTTTTATCTCCCTTTGTCTTTACATTAATTTTTTATATATTTCAAGTCTAAATGTATAATGTAGTAAAGATTGATGGGATTGTGAAAATTTAAAAAAATGAGAAAAAAAAACAAAAACTTGGAATAGAGAATGCAAAAACTCATAAACAATATAAAATTTTGTTATTGGCCGGGGATTATACGTAAATAAAAAAGTTTTAATCGAAAATTAAATTTGTTGAAGAACTAATTGTTGTTCCAGCATTCCAGCATTCCAGCGTTTCAAGCCGTATTTGCTGTCCTTCCTCCATCGTAAATATTGGTAATAGTGTAATTCGTTTTGCTTTACATCCAAGATCCCGACTCAGATACTATTACTCATGTCTTTTCACTAGTCGGATCTTCCAGATTCACGCTGCCCTTCACTTTCGCCATTCTCCACTCTTTTCTAGCGTTTGTCACTTTGTCTTCACTGTTTAGTTCACCATAATTGTTACTGAGAAGGGAGAATCCTACTCTTCCATCCTAAATGTTCTCTGACATTTCTCGATGCACTAATACATAAATTTAGAAAAAAAATTAGATCATTCGTAAAATAAATATAATACATAAAATTTTAAATAGTGTTTCCGATAAAATAAATATATATCGTAAAAGAAAAGTTTTGGTGAAACATATGCAGTAAATATCTTAGGATGCAATTATTGAACTTTTCTATTTTTTTGTTGTTGTATATATAAGGTTTATATAGAGGTAAAAAAAATAGAATTTTTTTTGTGTGATTAATTTGCTTAATCTAAATGGAAAAAAAACTACAGAAGTTTTTCTTCTTTTCTACTAATTTTGTTTTCAGGATATAATTTTTTTTTATTTTTTTTAGTAACTTTACCTTTTAAGATCATGCATGAATTTGTTATTAAATTTTTAGAATTTCTATGCTTTTTATTAATTGATTATAAAACTTTTTCAACTTTGACTTGAAACATGTTGTAATCAGGTGAGTTAGTAACTTTAGGCTTTGAATGGAATGCAGAATAAATGCAGAATAATTGCAGTTAAACTGTATTTAAAATGATCTGCAATTTTTTACCATTCACAGATTAAAAATTAATATAAAATTGGAAAATCTGCATGCAGATATTTACTTGCCTAAAAACCAAAGAAAAAAATTTCTCCCAAAACTGCTCTAAAATATGAGCAGTCCACCCAGTTCTGCATCCAGTTCTAATTTATTTTTTTAATAATATTTTTTTAATCTGCATAAATTGATCTGCATTGCTACCATTCAAAGCCATAAAACATTCAGTTTTATATAATAAAAAGATTTTTTTTATTCTAAACTGAAATATATATTTTTAATAAAATGTTTTGCTTTTTATTCATTTTCTTTTTAAGATTTTATATATTGTTTAATTTTCTTATTCTAATCTTAAAGATGTTTTTCTTTCTTAATTTTTTTATTTGTAATGTAAGTAAAAATTTTGGTATTTGATTTCTAGTTTTTAATGATTTAAAAAATGTGACTTACTATTCTTCTTTAACTTACATAACTACTGTGACTTACTCTTCTCCTCTAGCTTATTTTGTGATTGCTTTGAGTTAGAAGTTGATTTTTGTTTGACTCCTCTAACTTACTTAAAAAGTGTAATATCCCTATCCCCTACTTCCTAGAAAGGTAGAGAATCGGCATGCTAGGTTGGTAATTTAACCCTATTCAGTTAAATACTTGGTTTCGTCCCTTGATGACCCTCAAGTCTGCCAGGAAGAAAAATGCCTAGGTAACAACAACAACATATACTTAATGCTAATCCATCAAACCTGAAAGAAACAAAGAGATGAAGAAGGGGTGAATAATGGGGATAACTCAGTGAGGATAACCTTAAAGAGGCTCACAATTCACCATGTAACAGTACATGAGTTAACCCTATGAAAGTCTAATCCTAAAACAAGCTCAAGTACATGAGTTAATCCTAATTCTATTTTTTCCCAAAATTAATCATCAACTCAATTTTCAAACAAGAGAAAAATACTCTACAGAAGATGACACCTGAATCCAAATCTTTCCCAAGGACAGATGACCTGCCACCCATGTCACCCGAATCTAAATCTTCCCCAAAGACAGACAAAACGGTCTTGCCACCCGTGACACCCAACCCTCCTATAATTAAGACTCGCCAGTCGATCTGCCACCATTCTTTAACCAGGTCACATAGACAATCTTGAGGTTTGACATAACCTCTCGACGTTGTATACTGCTGACACAGTCACACAGAGGTCACACAGAACCAACAAGCAAGCCCGACCCTTAGGGGTCTCCTGTGGCAGGTTCCTAAACAGTTCTAGTATATCAGTATCCTTAACAATCAACAATTAATACTAGTTTTAATATTAATTCTTCATTCATCTAGTATGCACATTCGATAACAAGTTATAGAAAGAAGATATTTAAACAGGTTATCAAACAATGTTCCATAGTTCTTAAATCCATATTCTATACTTTTCTCCCAAACAACCATCAATCATAAATGAATAGCAAACCCTAACCAATATCTACCATATTATAGCAATCAGATCTAAGCTTTGGTTTAAGAAAAAGCTAACTACAATTAAAACTTGCATTTGAAAGAGAGGATGAGAGCAGCAAGTTCTCACTTTTGCCTTTTTGAGTTACAAAGAAGCATTGAAGCTGGTGTGAGCAACATAAAGACACATTTGGATATTTATTTGGATGAACGGAGGCTAGCGTGAAGTTCTTTTCCAGATTTGGATGTTTTGAGCCACTGAAAAGATAATCAACATCGACTTATAGAGGTTTAGGTGAAATGACATGTGATTTTCTCACAATTCCAATTACACTAATAGCATCAGAATCAGCTTTTAGCATTGGAGTTTGAAGTTTGATTTTGTACAGAAATCGCTTGCTTTCAAAGAAAATTCAAGTTTTAATCTAAACTCGCAGTTGGCGATGTGGTTTTGCAAAATATGCAGGTAAAATTTTAAGATTTACAAAAAAAATATTATAGTTAAAAGTTCTTTTAAACTAATTGGCACTTTGAATTGTCGGCACCATAGAGGATACTAATGAGGCTAACATTGAAGATGCTAGAAAGAGCTGAGTAGCTCAGGAATAGAAGGAAAAAAATCAAGAGATTCGTTGGCTAAAAAAAAGATCAAGAGATTCAAACATGCCATGAGAACGTAACAAAGGTATTTCTGAAATCTTTTTGTGTTTGAAACTTGTTTATAAATTATCTTGGTTGATGAATTAAGTGCTATTTCTGAATTTTATTTGCAGTTTAGGCTGAAGAAAAATATTAAGTTTGAGTCCAAAATGACCTCTACAAACATTTCTTTTATTTTGTGTTTTTAAAACAAAACGTTTCTGTTAGATTTTGTATTGGATTTTGCTATTACCTATGAAGCCTATTGGATTTCGTTGATGATGTGTACTAGTTTTTTCAAAAAAATTACAAGATTGCTTTCTTTCTTTAAAACATTATTTTCAACAAAATATGTAAATAAAAAGGTAACATCTATCTATATTATTAAAAGTGATACACATTTGAATTCTAGAGAGAATATTTTAATTATTGCATCCAAACATTCTAGGTTTTTTAGAAATTCTGTTTGGAAACTATTTTAATATTAACTTTAACAAGAAGTACTTTATATTATGATAAGTTTTCTGGATAAAATCTGTTTCAGTTAACAAAAAAATCAAATCAAATATTAATAAAAAATGGATTTTATCTTATATTTATAATTAATTTCGAAAATTCTAATATTAATTTAGATTATTTAGAATTTCCTCAAATCTAGGTAATATATTACTTATCAAAAAAATTCAAAAATTACTTTTTAATGTATCTTAAAAAATAGTGAATAGTTTAGAGTTAATTTATATATTCAAATTTATATTATACAATAATAAAAATGCACAAATTAGAATAATATTTTTATAATCAGTGATCTTTACGGATTGGTTTATTAAAAATAAATTTGAGGCATGAGTTAACTCATTTAACACAATATATATATATATATATATTAACACTATATAAAATTTTATATATATAATTAGTTGTGTAGTAATATATAGATTCACATAACAAAAAAAAACTTTCCCTACGGAAGCGTGGGTTAACAATCTAGTGCATTTTAATTTTAGGACATAACTCAAATGTAACATAAAATGAAAAAAAAAAAAACCTAAACGAACTGGTTTAAGCACCAGGGAAATCAAACTAAGTGGGCTTAAACAGGTACAAATATATACGAGCTTAAACGGGTGGCCTCGTTTAACATTTAATAGTAGAGTTAATGTTTAAATGTTAATCTCCTTTAAGCTCCTTTAAGCTCCTTTAATAGTAGAGTTAATAGAATATTTTAGTTATAATGTTTAAATGTTAATCTCCTTTAAGCTCTCCTTTAATCCCCACGTTCAAACTAAGTGGGCTTAAACGGGTACAAATATATACGAGCTTAAAGGAGATTAACATTTAAACCTAAACTCTACTATTCAAAAAAAAATTGTATATTGCTATGAAAATATATCGTGATTTTTATTTAGTTTTTAATAAAATTTTCCATTTTTTCAACAGCCTATAATATTATAACAATGAAATTTATAAAAACAAAGAAAACCGACCGATATATTTTTTGTCAGGATCTACATCTTTGATCTTTCGATTCAATTTCTAGAATCCCTAAACCGAGAAACCTAACACAAAACTGAACCTGGCTCACATAAGTCTAGATTCCTAAACCATAAACCATTCATCATGAACTTCTCCTTTGCATAAAGATTTTTGGAAAAGGCAAACTGAGGTCTTCGTTGCTGCTAGTTCGTGATCGTGAGGAAGTGGCTGACTTGAAGCAACCGGCTCAGGCTCCAACCTCAACTCTTTAAGACAGGTCTGGATCTGTGTCTGCTCTATTTCATACCTGAATATATCGTTAACGATACAGAAGCCGGTGTCTTGCTGAATTAGAAGAAACGTTTGCGTAAACTTGTTACCAACGTTGTCTCTCTTCTTTGTCAAGTAACCTTTGACATATACAATAACATAACCATGTTCCATAGGATATGGTACACCAAGTGAAGTTTCAATCTCGGCGGTGAAATCTTCGAATCTCACAGCAAGAAACTCATCTTTCACCTCTTCCTTAGTCCAAATAGTTTTTTTGACATGTGTTTCAGGATAAAGACGGTTAAACAGACAGTAATCACTGTAGAACATATGAAGAAACTGAGGTGATTCGTTAAGAGTTTGATAATATTGCTTCACAAAGGCACGACTAAAAATCTCTGCATAATTAGTCTCCTCCTCTGACATATCTCCAGGGACTGAGAGAGATCTGACGACAGAAGTTTTGAGAACAGAATAAATAAATTTCCAACTAAATTTCAAAAACTGACTGAAGAATGATTTTTGACCTAATTTCTCCACCACTTTATATAGTGATGAGGACTCTCAAATCAAACTAAATCCTAATCCTTCTCGACTTCTAACTCCTAAACCATATTAACTTTAAAGAAGTTACCTATGATTTTGTTTATATTTGGACTACCAACCGGTTTTACCTACTCGGTCCAAAACTTAAACCGGTTTAGAAAAGTCATTTGATCTGGTTTAGTGAACCAAATCCGATTTTTTTTTTTTTTTATAATGTAAATCAAAATCTTCAACCTAAGACTTGAAGGTGGATCATAAAACTCATTGGAGATGATGAAGGTGACCAGAAAACTTCCTCTTAAACGGTCAATGACTAAAGTCAACATTCAACACCGTTATGGGTTTTTTCAGGCTCATGTTTAAGGGTTTGTTTCAAGTTAACTAAAACCATATATAATCCTATAATTTGTATAATTTAGATGATGAAAAAGGTTGAACTTGGGGTTAAAACCCCTTTAAACTTACTTTAAAACCCAAGAAATTATGTTCTTGGTTGAGCTCTTTTATGGCAGTAACTAGTAACTTGCTTGGTTGAGCTAGCTCTATGTAGGGCTGGAATTATTATCCGGTATCTGTTATCCGATCTGGTATCCGATCCTATCCGATCCGTAAAAATCGGATATTCGTGTAGTTCGGATCCGGATCCGGATAGTGAAATTAAGTATTCGGTTATTTCGGATACGGATCCGGATAATAGAAAATTTTAAACTCGGATATCCGTTATCCGTTATCCGTTTATTAAGATTTTGAAAATTTTGAAATCTTTGGATATGTATTTAATTTTTTGTTTTAATTATGTTTGAAAATTGTTTTTGGTTTAACTCTTTTACACATGATTGAAATTTATATTGCATGATAATTTTCTATTTCAGATTGTGAGAGAAGACCATGAAAATAGATAACACAAGGATATGAAGATAAATTAACTTCTCTATTACTATTTTCTTTTTTGCTATGTAAATTTTTAAACTTTGTATTATTTGAATGCTACTTGAATGCTTTTAAATTTTTGGTATTTGTAATTTTTGCTATAATGATATATTTTAATTATATATGTTATCTCATTATAATTTTAAAAATTGAAGTTTTTTTTTAAATCAACGAAACCGGATATCCGGTCGGATATCCGTAAATCTTCGGTTCAAACCGGATATTCGGTCTCCGGATATCCGGAGTTTTCGGATCCGGATTCGGATAATAAAATTGATTATCCGTCAAATCCGGAGCCGGATCCGGATACTTTGAAAAGTCCGGATATCCGGCTCCGTTCCAGCCCTAGCTCTATGTATATAATATACAATACTTAAATATATATATATACCATATTGAATAAACGTTTAATAAATAATTTGAACAGGGCTAGCGATAGTTTGAGACATTATATTTAGGTACAATCATAATTTTTCTGTTCTTCTTATATTAATTAACAAACCTATAGCTACATATGGAACAAATTTTACTTAAACGTCCCAATGGTACCTACCTTCCTTTCACATTTCTTCTCCTCTTTTACTTTTTTTTTTTCTTCTCCTCTAGTCCATAAGATCAAGAACTTCCTTTGTTCTTTGATCTTTTGTCCAAACTCCAATCTAGGTTTTAAACCTCGATACCTTTTGCTCCTCTATGGCTATTCTTTTACATTCCTACACTATAATGCTTGTAATTTTGTGTAACAAGCAGTATATGGACACTGTCCATCATGCGAATTGCGATCATCCAAACCCTTGAAGATCACAAATGAGAGAACAAAATAATAACCATAACTATATATTTGTATCAAACTTCCTACAACAATCTACTTACAAAGATTTGATTTCCGACCATTCCCCAATCTTTAACCGTCTATACTATTTTTTCCCACCAAATCCATGAGAGCATGTTTGCGTTCCGTCCTGGTCGTAGGTGAAAAAAGCGGTTTAGTTGTATGCCCACACATGATGAACAGAGATCAAAAACGACAAAGTTTTCTGTCGTTTCCCAAACATTTCAATCTCTCATGTCCCACTTGTCGTTTGTCTTCTGCTCTTGAGTACGATTGGAGCCACCAGCATCCAAACTATCACAGTATTTCATCAAACAATACATTAAAGATCTGTCTCGCAATCTCAGAGTTTTGAGGATGAAGCCTTCAAAATGTGTCTTATGATTCAATTCTTTTCACTTACTGTATACGCAAACCGCAAGCCACTCGTTCACAATCCTTACCCAAGTACTCGTCCATCCCACATCAATCGTCCACCTGAATACAAAAACAAAACAATATAAGTTTGAGTTCTCAAACTTTTAAAATACATACAAATTCTAAAGAAACACTCTCACTAGTTTATGCATTCAATGTATGTATAAAGATATTTAAGAAAAACTTTACTTTTTCATGGGGTGATGAGTATTCCATCCGATGAGTAGCATAGCGAAGTACATTGCTCCTGTGGCGAAAACAAAGTGGAAGAAGCCATATCCATATGGAACACCATCTTCCTCTTCTTCTTCTTCTTCTTCTCCTTGATTGTTCTTATCTTTCTTGAATTGGAAACATTGAGAGTCTATTCCCGTAGAAAAAGTCGCAATAACCATTGCAAGTAGTGCAACCACAAAGCTCTGCGCAACGTTATATTTCAGAATCAAAACATACTACTTTTAGATGAAACAAATAGTTGAGAGATTAAAAAGAGTTTACAATGATGGTAAGCCAGTCTGTTCTGTCTGAGGCTGCTGCTTTTCTGTTGCAACTTTCACCCACTGGTTCACTGCACAACATTTTTTTGGAGATAAATCAATTCACAATTATAGTCTTTTGCAACATAAAATAGCTCTCCACTAATAGTTCAAGAATCTTAAGAAAACAGAGAAATAAATGAAAAAAAAATAACATACCTTCTAATGGCGCACCAACAGATAAACACAACATAGAGTCCCATAAGAGCCGGAGTCAAGTAACCAGCATTAACCTATTGGAGTTGGCAACCACAATAAAAACCTTTATAACTTCAAACATTTAAACGTACACACTCATGAAACAATGAAGGATACTAATGGATAACTTACTTTAGGATGGAGAGCGATGCTTGTCATGAGCTGAATGAGGAACAAAGTCCAAGTTATGAAGAATATATTGAGAAGACATGAAGGATCTGGCGCGTACCATATATACATCAGAATCAACCCAACTATACACACTGTGTATGAAGTAGTTGCTAGTAGCATCACATGGACATGGCTACAAACATGAAGAGTGTGTTGTTGCTTGATTAGTAATAAACTTCAAGAAAAAAAGAAAAAACTAAAACTTCCATGTGTATTCAAAACTAACCATCGTTCTGCATCTTTTTGGGATTGATAGCATTCGTTGAGCCATGTAATGAAACTGATTACACTAATTAGTTGTATCAGTAGAAATACCCTATAAAGAAAACAACAATTATAAGCTTTGGGATTTTCACATCATATATACATTTTGTTCAGTTTAGGGACAGATCAATCTTACCCTGCACCAAAATGGGCAATCTCTCCTGCAAATTACACCAAAGAAAAGAAAACGTTTTTGATTACTCGTCATGCCAGTTGAATTAGAGAAATTATTATCAAAGGAACCTTTCTTATCAAGCCTTAATTATACCGTAAAGGCGAATAATGGTAGAAGGAAGCAAGAAAGGAATGATGGTTAAAGCAGGCCACATAATAAGCTTAGCAGACCACCATCCAGAATGCCATCTATCTCTTGACGAATGCGTTTTGGACGTCCCAAGTGTTGATAGAAACATAACGAAATAGAACAACTGAGGATTCATGGTTAAGCAGAAAACATTTTATGATAAAGTGTTGTAAGATGACTGAGTAAACATATAGTATTCAAGACTGAACCAAGAAGGATACAAAACATCCCAAGCTAACTCTTAAGACTCCTTCGGTCCCCAAACAGTTTGCTCCGCCTTTACAATTCTTGAATTCTGCAGTTTTAACAACAGAGGAGTTGTATCAGCATCGTTCAACTTGTAAGACAAGGAAACGAGAATGAAACCTGATTTAGTGGCACATACTTGTCACTTCTGTTAAGGCACGCCGACCATAATCACGAGCAGCCCAAGCTAGTAGATTCGCGATGAGGAATATCAGACCGTATACATATCTAGCCATCCATGGATTGCAGCCATTGCGGAACTGATTAAACCATGATCCATTCTTGATTGCTTCATAGCTCTCGTTTCTGCTGCTTCCGCTGTTGCCAACGCTGCTTGTACCGGTCTCCATAACTCTCTAAACTTACCAAGACTCTCTCCTCCTCTTCATGACATTAGAAGTTTGAAAAATTCAAGAAACAGATCATTCCATGGGGGAGGATTTTGCATCAGATATCAGTTTCTTAGAAATGATCAAGAACGCTAAAAAGGCTCAAGACAGGAGCGTGAAATCCGCCTTGTCGCTCTCTCTTCCTTCAGATCAAAACCTATGAAAATGAAAATTCAAGAATTTACCAAAACAGAGAAGGTAACAAGAAGACATAAGAGTGAAGCAAAGCATGAGAATCCAATTCCGTTATCAAAAAATAAACGAGATAAGGATCATACAAATCTAAGACGCAATTTGTAGTTTTGAAGAGGAAAAATTCATGTTTTACATGAGAAACATCTGAAGTGTATTCTCAAAAACAAAAATCACACAAAATCCGTTTTTTCAACAGAAAGCATCTCGTTTCTTTTTTGTTCTACCGAACATGACAGAGAATACGTACAGTGCAAGTAAACTCCTTGCCTTATTTTTGCCTAAACTAAAAAAGCAACCTTTATAAGCGTCAACGAGAATCCACAATAGATGGCTCATTTTAATCCAAGACTGCAACTTTGTATCTTAACCATGTGAATTATAAAGGGCAAAAAGATAAAACATACCAAACCTAAAAATCAAGCTAAAATCTGTGGACAGTCAAGAGTTCTCAAGACTTAAACCTCCCAAAGTCAAAGATTTGGCAAGAACTTAAAATCATGAAAAAAAGGAAGAAACCTTTTGGATAGTAACTAAAAATTTTTCCCTCATGCAAAAAGAGAGGCGTGGATAAACAAAGAAGCACCCAAAACAACTTTATTACATAAGGAAACAAAAGGTTAAGAGATCAAAAGAGAAAACGAAAAAGAATCAATATCTGATAGAGAGATATATAATGAAAAATCTGGAAGTTTATGTAAATGGGGACTCGAGAAAGAAACGTGTTGGTACGGAAACAAATGGGCAAACGAATCTTTTCCTTTTACGAATCTGAATGGGTTATGCTAAGCAGCAACATCAGATACCCTTTTTTGGGCTTCACAGGTCCACTTAATGGAGTGGAGACACATGCCTCCACTTAAAACTATTTGAAAGAAAAAAAGTGGGATGGTTGATAGAACTATCCACCCAAAAAATCTAATAAAGAAAAACGTCATCTACAAGATTGGGAATTTGGGATAACATAAATTATAAAATCTTTAAAGTCTCATTGCATTGAGATTGATATTCTCTTTACTTTCCCTTAAATCATCATCTAATTAATCTTAAACTTTCAAGTTGGGGTATTCAATCCCAATTTTGGTACGGTTTTGGTTTTTGTTTGGTTTGGGTTATCCTTTCTTTCTTTGTTGTTTTTTTTTAGTTTATAGTAACGAATGTAAACCCGAATCTAATGTAGATCGGTTTATGTGATTTTATGTTTGGTTAGAATGCAGCTTTTCATTTAAATATATTTTTGATTTTCAAAAGAATTTAAGTTTGGATTCGACTGTTTTTCCTTTTTCAGTTTGGTTTCTATTTTTCGAATATCTAAAACGTAAAACCATTTTAAACAAATAAAAAAAAAACTTCAGACTAAATTGTTTTGGTTTATCTGGATTACTCTTGTACTTCCGAGAAATGGACGTCATAAAAACATAGATTGATATATCCATTCTACCATGAACCTAATTTCTAAAATTTTAGAAAAGTGAATTTCACATATTAGGTCCATTATAAACGACCATTCTAACATGCTAACCGCGCTTATAGTGGATTGCTATTGATGTTTAAATTAAAATTAACAAAATTTTAAAGTTTTTATTTAAAAACATAGAGTTTAGAAAATAGTCTTTTTTGAACGAACAAAATAAATGATTCAGTAAATTGATGTTATTGTCCACCATATTGTAATACATAAAATTGTGCTCCTACAACTAAAAAAATAACAATAGAAAATCAAAACTGTAGGAATCCGGGGTTAATAGGCAAAGGCCCCGGACGTATGATTGCATAAGACAGATTAAGATTGACTTATCTAATGTTTAAAACTGATATAAAACGGATTACGGGTTAAACAAAGGCGGATTAACTTTGCTATGAAACTTCTATATATATCTATATAAGTAAGATTAAAAAATTTGTATATCTTGTGATCAATTATGGCTCATCTCATGTTTCCACGTTCATACACACTAAGAGACTAGGAGTAATGACCCATGGCCTTGCCATAATGAAATACATAATAATATGAAATCTAGAGGGACAAAATAATGGCAAATTCGACCCTAAGATGGATGTAGCATGTGAAGGAGTATAATATTGGCATTTGTAATCTATGTACATAGTAAATTTTATCATTAGAATGTTTACCCAAATTTTACTTGGGTATCTGGCCTATATTAGGTAGCCAAATCAGGTTCCATTTTAATATGGGCCTCATCAAATATTTCGTGCCAAAAAAGACAACTCTTGAAACCAAAAACAAATCGTTTTCGTTTCACCTAAATTAGATAACAAACCCCGAAATAACCAATCTTGCACCATGAAGTGAGTATTAAACCATAATACCTTTTTTTGTTAAAGACCATAAATCAGAAAAAATATATAATCACGTTTATGTATTTTTACTTTTTGATCAACAACATCTGCGAGTATGTTTTTATTGACTCCACACAGTCTTTTGTTTTGTGTTCTTTTTTGACTCAACGACGAGAAAATTAGAAGATTATTTAGCGGCCGCAGGAAGTGAGTTGGTTAGTAAAAGACGGAAAAAAACCAAACGTAAAACAATACTTAATTAATTAATTACACAAGTCAAACAACATTAATTTCTTAACGACTTAAATTTGACAAATAAAATAAATAAATAAACCGTCAAATAGCTTGTTCTCTAGGTTCTTACTTACTCTTATGTGTTTTCGGCATAAACATTAGCTAAACATGATTAAACTCCTAATTAAGCTTGAGTTACGGCTAATTCTTTTAGCAAAGTGAGATAATTAGCAGAAAGCAAAGAAGAAAAAAAGGAAAAGTGAGGAACGAGTGGGTCCCTCTATGTCTCTACCGATTATCTTTTGATGTTTCAGAACTTTGGATTCTTAGAAAACAGAGGAAAAAATTACGCGAAAACAGAGGAAAATTCGAATGAATTTTCATTTGATTGCATCACAGATTCACAGACTTTATTGCCATTTGCGTTTCCGAGAAAATCGCGAGACATATAATTAAGTATTAGTAATAAGTCATAACAAGTAAGAACACGCACATGTTTGTAAATCTCAGAGATCCAAGAAAAAAAAAAGAGGACGAAGAACAGAGAAGAGAGAGGAGAAACCTGTGATTGATCATGTAGAAGTTCTTGAAGCAAGATCAGATCTGGAGATAATGTGGAGAATTTTGTGTGTTTTTACTCCACAAGCTTCTTCTAATGTGAAATCAAATCAAACAAGAAGAAGATAAACAAAAATCTGAGAGAGAGAGAGAGAGAGGAATGTGAAAACGAAAAGAGAATTGTTTCAGGTTTTTTTAGAAAACAGTTCTTGTACTTATATACATACACAAGACTGCTTTTTTTGTGAAGATCTATTTTTCTGCTGATTTTTGTTTTCTTTATAATTTGTTTTATATTTTCTTTATTTCTTGCTTTCCCGCCGTTAGCTTCCTCTTTCCGCTACATCCTCTCGTATCTTTTTAAGAAAGAAAAACCAATAATAACAAAAATATATATATAACAATATATTTGATAAATTAGTAAAACAAGTAATAATAAATTAATAATCTGTTTCATAATTCTAAGGTGTAATTAATTATTGTTGAAAAAAATC
Organism: Eutrema salsugineum; assembly: GCF_000478725.1. NCBI lineage: Eukaryota > Viridiplantae > Streptophyta > Magnoliopsida > Brassicales > Brassicaceae > Eutrema > Eutrema salsugineum. Next base: position 5,998,631 of record NW_006256686.1, on the reverse strand, counting down.
TGTAATATGTTTTGGTTAGTTTCTTTCTAATTTAATGACAGTGGTTAGTCATGCATGGTATTAAAGTCATAACCAATATAAGTAATAAACATACAATTAATTACCAAAAATCATTAAACTATTAGGTCTGACTTCAGATTTGTTCTTTATAATTCTATTATCAGACGTGAACGTGCTCTGTGATAATTTATTGTTCCTTATATCTCGACTTTTTTCTTATTTTCTTGTGGTGTCAGATAAAATTAAATTTTTATTTTTTGGTATATAAATCTTTCTTCCGACGCTTATTGATTTTCTTAAGTTTTTTTAGGTTCCGTGGCAAACCATTCCAGTAAAAATAAACAAAATAAATAGGAAACTAAAAAAAAAACCTTACATATAAGAGTCTCATTATCCCAAATAGAAAATAAGATCAAACCTGTGACTTGTGAGCCTCAGTTTCAATTCACTGAGGACCTGGAGTTCAGATTGGAAGGCTGACTACTAGTTGGGATTCTTCACAAATGCATTCAATGCTAATTTTTTTCAACTCTATCACAATAAACATTATGTATGTATGAATGTATAAAGGCATGCATACTCTCACAGCGGTCAATAACCGATCACGAACAGCAAGCCATGTGATTGAAGAAAAAGTTTAGAACCCCTTGGGGAAACCAAACAATCCGACTCCAAACAACGCTTTGTCTCTCTTCGGTCTAAGTTGCTTCAAGATCATAGAGGCTGAGAACCACATGCTTAAATCATGCCACCAGATAGGGATGTTTCCTACCTGCGAAATGGAAAGCAAAAGAGCTTGTAGGATTCTGTTGAGAAGATTTGGTAATTGGCGACTCCTCCTAGCTGTAGTTAGATATGTTGAATTTTTTAACTAGCAAGGCATTTTTGTTTCATTCTTTTTCTCATAAAATTACGATCGATTTAAATGTTAATGTTACTCGTTATCTTTTATAATGTGGAGACTTTCTTAGCTTGTGGAATTTTAGGCACTACAAGAAGAATTAGAGTAAAGAGGAAATGAGTTCGATCCAAACAAAAAAAGAGTAAAGAGAAAATGAATAAAATGAAGAAAAAATATTTGAATAGAGAAATTTTATAAAGTAAACTGAAAAATACATAGAGAGAAAAAAAAAGGAATGATCAAAAATTACATCCTGGACCTAGTAAGATCATACAACGTAACTTTCTCTAACCAGGATATCAATTTCAATATTTGATAACTTTTATATAGTACTTGTCGACTGTTTTGAATATATGGATCATGAACATAATTATGTTATATATATAAAGTTCCAATAACTCTAATTTTGATGATGCCCTAACGAAATAGAAAGGTTCGCTCCAGACTCGTACTTTCTTGATAAAGAAGCAGAGATACTTGAAGACTCTCATTCTGTGTAATCTGATTAAAATCTAGTTCTTTCTAATTAAACTTAGAAAAGAAAAATTAGCTAGTAACCAGTGCCGTGCCTAGTTTTTTAGAGGCCTAAGGGCATCTCCAAGAGAGACTTCATTTTTGAAGATCCAGAAACTTCAAATTTGAAGTTTATTTGAAGTTTTAGCTGTTTCTCTCCAAGAGTGACACTTCAAAATAAACTTTAAAAACTTTATATTTTGCATTATAATCATTACTTTTCAGAATAATTAGCTAAACTCATTAAATAATATAAATAACAATAAAACACACATTAAAAAATTACAGATAATATTAATTAATTAAACATCATTAATATTATAAAAAACACACAAACATAATTAGAAATAGCAAAATAGAATACTAAATTATTCACTAACATTGTTTCTGTAATACTCCCATATATGATCAATCAATGTCTTTCGAAGTGATAAATGTGATTTTTTATTTTTTATTTGTAGATTACGAGCTAAAAATTGTTGAAATCGGGTATTCTCATTGACTGTCATTTCAACTGTAACCTCTGGTGCTGCTCTTGCGTCTTTAATCGGTGCGGTGATATCACATTCATCATCAATTATCATGTTATGCATTATAATGCACGCTGTCATTATATCATGCAAAACCTCTTTTTTCCAATAACGTGATGATTCAGCTATGATAGCAAACTTGAATTGTAAAACTCCAAATGCACGTTCAACATCTTTCCGGCATGCTTCTTGTCTTGCTGCAAACAATTTTTTCTTTGGACCTTGGGGATCGCTAACAAATTTAGACTCTATTGTTGATAGTAATATTCGTGAGTTTATTCGATCTGAACAAACAAAAATCATACAAAAAAGAACTCAAAAACAACAACAACTTCCAACTCCAAATATATATGGACAACATTTTGGTGGTCTTAGAGGTTCAGGATCAAATTTGCATGATTATTGGTATTGTTGTAGTATTTTAATTTGTGTAATATTTATGTGTGCTTGTAATTTTTTTTTAAGAATTTTATGTTGTATTAATAAATCTTTATAATAATATTATGTTTTATTTATATCTATTTGTAGTTTATTTTTTGTAATGTTTTTATGTGATGTTTTAATTTGAAGTTGTTTTCTTTAATTTGAAATTACAATTATAAAAATATATATGAAATAATTATCAGATATATTATAAAATTAAAATGATAAAGACACATAAATAAAGACAATATTTATAAAGATAGTTAATTATAAGGACTAAAATGCAATAAAAAAGATGAATCTTCAAATTTGAAGATCTGAATAGTAAAACTTCAAATATAGAGTGTCACTGTTTAAATCTTCAAAATTTGAAGATTTGAAGTCTCTCTTGGAGTGCATAAAACTTCAAATTTGAAGATATGAAGTGTCTCTTGGAGATGCTCTAAGGAACTTTGTATTTTTTTAACCACATATTTTCTATAAATTTTATTTATTAGCAGTATTACAAATTTTATTTCACAAAATTATAACTTCAGAACATTATTTTTATGTACTTAACATTAAATCATTTATTTAATTTTACATGTGTATTTGTAAATATGATATAAGTCTTTAAATGTAAAAGTTTATAATTTTTAGTTTAAAAGAAATCATGAAAACATACAATTTTGTTAAGAAACTTTCCTAGAATTATTAATCCTACAACTTAATCATACAATTTATCAACTAATAATGGTTAAACAAACTATACAATTAATTCAACCTACTAGATAATCTATTTGTATATAAAGATGTGGCCTTCAAGTATAGAAATTTGTTGGTGGCCTAAGAGCATCTCCAAATGCAACTTCAAATTTGAGGTTGGTCAAACCTCAAATTTGAGGTTTGATGATGTTTGTCTCCAAAGGCAAAACCTCAAATCTAATCTCATAAAATTTAAAATATCGTACTATAATCCCTACTTTTAATCATTATCAATAAAAATCATATAACTTTATAAATAACCGAAAACATACATAAAAAATATCACAAACCACAGAAACATTACATTATAAGATAAAATTACAAAAACATAATAATGAAAACACACAAACTAAATTATAAATGATTATATTTCACCAAATTATTCAACAAAACTATTTTCATAATGCTTTCAAATATGATCAATTTTAGTTTTAATTTCTATTTTTAATTTATTTTATATGCAAATATAAAATTTATAAAGATAAATGTATAATATTAATGAGATATAAAATTGTTGGATTAAAATGATAAATATTAAAAATAAAATGATTATTTATGAAATACATAATTTTAAAGACTAAAATGTAAATAAAAAGCTGCAACCTCAAATTAGAGGTTTTGAACAGTGAAACCACAAATATAAGGTTCTACTGTTCAAAACCTCAAAATTTGAGGTTTTAAAGTTGCCTTTGGAGTGAACAAAACCTCATATTTGAAGATTTGAAGTTGTCTTTGGAGATGCCCTAAGGCAAATGCCTTTTTTGAACAAGGGAAGGCATGGCTCTGCTAGTGACACACTTGGTAAATCACTGTTTCTGAAATCGACTTGTAGTTAGAGGACACTGCAAGGGTACCCTGATCATAAGTTTAGTTCAATAACAGAATCGATGACAAGTAATGTTGACACTTTTTTTTGAGAAAATAAGCAGTCATATCCTGAGATCCTTAATTATCGCTAACAAATCTCACATTACAAATCTTTTTGAAAATTAACAAAAGAGATCATCATCTCGATTCTGCTTATTATCTTTCTGATTGCTACTCAGGTATTTTGTCATGTATTTTGGATTCCTATTTGTAAATATGTGAATTCTCTGTTATGTTATACCATCGACCAAGTACAAGCTTATATACACATTAGCGGATAAAAGTAAATCCCTAACAAATGGGAGATCCGATCCTATCTATCCAAGATTTGATATTATCACAAAGAATATGCTAATGTGCTATCATTATCTCTAATACTCCTCCTCAAAGTGGTGCATAAAGGTCACGAACGCCCATCTTGCACAAAAGATATGTGAACTGTTGTCAGCCCAGTGACTTGGTTAGTATATCCGCCAGCTGCTCGGTTGTCTTAACAAGGCTAGTAACTATCGAACCATCCTGAACCACGTCACGTATGAAATGACAATCGACCTCAATGTGCTTCGTCCTTTCGTAAAAAACAGGGTTTGCATCAATGTGTAACGCCGCTTCACTGTCACAAAACAGAGGTATTGGCGTCTGCTGTTGAATGCCCAAGCTACGCATGAGCTCGATGATCCATTTAAGCTCACACAAAGTGATCGCCATTGACCGGTATTCGGGCTCAGCGGTTGATCTGGACACTGTCTGTTGCTTCTTGGTTTTCCACGAAATGATAGATTGCCCAAGTAAAACAATGTAGCCGGTGAGTGATCGTCTGGTAAGTGGACAAGCTGTCCAATCAGAGTCGCAATAAGCAGATAAGGAAAGATCATTCTTGGAACTGAGAAGAACACCCTGACCAAGAGACTTCTTCAGATAACGCACCACACGCAAGGCATCACTCCAATGCTTCATTTGGGGTTTCTGCATGAACTGTGCTAAGGTGTGCACAGCGTAACTCAAATCGGGTCTGGTTACGGTTAGATAGACCAGACGTCCTACTAAACGGCGGTAAGGGGATGGATCAGAGAGAAATTCACCAGTTTCCCGGGCCAGAGAATGATTCTGCTCTATCGGTATATCAATCGGCTTTGAACCAAGGAGACCACATTCTGATATAATGTCCAACGCATATTTCTGCTGAGACAAGTAAATACCATCTTTGCTGCGAGACACCTCGATCCCAAGAAAATATTTCAGAGCTCCAAGGTCCTTCATGTGAAATGTGCGATCGAGATAAGCTTTGAAGTTGGAAATGAGAGCCGAATCATTGCCTCCGATAATGAGGTCGTCGACGTAAACTAACACATAGACAATAGAACTCCCTTTTTGAAGCGTGAATAAGGAGTAGTCTGAATAATTTTGCTTGAAACCAAAAGCTTTGAGCGCAGTAGACAATTTTGCAAACCAACATCTCAGCGCTTGGCGTAATCCGTAAAGCGATTTCTTCAATTTGCAAACTTTGTTGGGACCATCAACTTTAAAACCTGGAGGTAATTTGATGTAAACCTCTTCAGCTAGGTCACCATGGAGAAAGGCGTTATGAACATCCATTTGGTGAAGCGCCCAATTTTTGGCTGCAGAGATATTAAGAAGGATCTGAACCGTTGTCATCTTGATCACCGGTGCAAACGTCTCTTTAAAATCAACACCCTCTTTCTGTCGATTTCCCAAGATAACCAGTCGAGCTTTGTAATGCTCAATAGTGCCATCTGATTTGTATTTGGTACGATAAACCCATTTGCAGCCGATTGCAACCTTTCCTGGAGGCAAATCTGTGACGTCCCAAGTACCCTGTTTCTCAAGTGCTGTCATCTCAGTGTCCATTGCGTCATCCCAGATTTTGATGCCAACCGCATCTTTGTAGTAAACAGGATCGGTTGTGGATGTAATTGTCGCCACAAATATCTGATAAACAGGAGACACACGATGAAACGAAACGTAATTGGTTAGTGGATAAGAGCACTTACTTGAAGAATTTGAAGTAGGGGTTGTAGAAACGTGATGGGGGTCGATGGCGCAAGTGTTGTAGGTCTGATATGGCTTGAGCAAAACTGATAGGATTTTAGTGCGTTTACTGCGACCAAGGTCCTCTATAACTGGCTGTTGTTCGGTGATTGTTGGGACAGTGTCAACAGTTTCAATTATGGTTTCTGCGTCTGATTCAGCTTCATTGTCGTCACTGGTAACTCCCCCTTGCTGAGACACTGCAACTCCCCCTGGCTGAGATACTACAGCGGGAGTGTAATCGATAACGTCGTCATCGAAGATGGCTGGATGAGGAAGAGAGAGCTGAGTTAAAGAAGGAGAAGACCCACCGTTGGTAACGTAAGGGAATTTGTCCTCTTGGAAAATAACGTCGCGAGAGATAAACGTCTTTTCTGTTGCAAAATCAAATACCAACCAGCCTTTCTTTCCCATTGGATAACCCAGAAGCAAGCATCGATGACTGCATTCCTGAAACTTGTCCTTATTGCGTGAGATGCGCCGAGCAAAACATAATGTTCCAAACACGCGTAGATTTTCATAAGTTGGAACAGACCCATACAGAAGCTCGAATGGTGACTTGTTGTCAAGCAGGCTACTAGGAGTGTGATTGATGAGATAAGTGGTCGTAAAAATGCTTTCCCCCAAAAAACGGATAGGAAGATTGGCCTGAAACATTAAAGCACGCGCCATATTTAGGATGTGGCGATGCTTTTTTTCGACGCGACCGTTTTGCTAGGGCGTTTCTACGCAGGAGGTTTGGTGAAAAACTTCTTTCTCAGCAAAAAACGATCGGAGGCATGTGAACTCCGTGCCGTTGTCACTTCGTACTGATTTAATCTGTTTGTTAAACTGTTTTTCAACATAGGCGAAGAAAATTCTGATGGCGTTTGGTGCTTCTTTCTTTTCTAAATGTAAAATTGCCCATACAGCTCTTGAATAGTTGTCCACGATTGTTAAAAAATAATGTGCACCACAGGAAGAAGGAATCCGGTAAGGTCACCAGAGGTCGCAGTGTATCAAAGAAAAACAATTGTCTGCTTTATTAATACTTCGCAAAAAAATACTGCGAGTTTGTTTTGCCCGAATACAAATGTCACATGACTTTTCAAACTCTCCTACGCTACTAGAAAAATCCCCAATATTAGATAAATTGGAAAGAACTGGTGCAGACGGGTGACCTAAACGGCGATGCCAAAGCTCACGAGTACGAAGTCTCCCAGCAAAACCAGCTTGCGTTTCAATCTTGCCGGCAAAGTGGTAGACCCCATCACGCTCCTTACCCGCACCAATCAAAGTCTTCGTAGCAAGGTCCTGTATCACACAAAAACGTTTCGTAAATATGACAAATCCAGCAATATCTCGCAATAGTTGTGACACAGAGATAAGAGTGATTGAGAGCTGTGGAGCATAGAAAACGTTGGTGAGCACAAGGCGTTTTCCAAGGTGTAAGTTCCCGTGTCTTGTCGCCCAAGTAAGCTCTCCATTTGGTAGAGTAATGGGGTACGCCTCAATGGAAGATATATTAGTGAGGAGATTAATATCACCCGTCATGTGGTGAGAAGCCTCTGAATCAATAAGAATATCGTATTTGCTCTCTGTTCCAGTCAGATAGAGTTTGTTTCTCTTACCCGAAGACTTATCGGTCTGCCACTGTTGCTTTTCTTGTCATTGTACCATTCAGGAAAACCAATAAGGTAAAAACAGCTTGTCGCTTCATGACCTGTCTTGCCGCAGTGCGTACACATCGTCGTAGGTCGAGAGAACTTGGCCGCCGCTGCTTGCTCTGTTTTGGGAGCAGAATGTTGCAGAGGTTGAGGCTGTGTTGTTGCAGAGAGCCCCATCACAGGAATTCTTTCCTCAGCACCGCGCATTACGTTTAGATATCGCTCTTCTTGAACGATTTGGGAATAAACCATGTCAAGGTTGATCTCGGATTGTTGGCTCAAGATGTTTGAGTGTGTCGTCCCAAAACGCGAGTTGTCAAATCCCATGAGGAATTGATGAAACAGAATTTTCTCCTTATTCTTCTCGTAATTCACCATAGATTCACAGTTCCGCAGCAGCAAGTGAATCCCTTGTCAAGATCCGCCAAGTCATCCCACATTACTTTGAGTCTCCCGAAGAAGATTTCCACCGTGTCGCCATCTTGCTTACAGTTGTTGATGTCTGCAAGCAGCTGAAGAACACGAGTGTCGTTGTTGACGGAAAATCGTCGCTGAAGGCTCGCCCACATCGCCTTCGCGCTATCAACAAGTGAGATGGAAGGTCGCAGCTTTGGTTCAACACTGCTGTAAATCCACCCGATTATCATGGCGTTAACCATGTCCCATTGTTCTGCCTCGACAGAATCACTGGAAAGTCGCTTAAGGGTTCCGTCGATGAACCCAAGCTTTCTCTTGGTGCGAAGAGAGTTGATCATTAATTTAGACTATCTCTTGTAGTTGGCGCCGTTCAACAGAATTGGAGTCTGCACCTGCCCGTGTTTTCAGACGCATGTAGAAAATAAGGAGACATCAGCTTCTCAGCGGTTGCGGTCGACGTGTTTTTCGATCCGGTGGTAGGAGAAGATACCGCAAAAGGTGTTTTGTCGGTCATGTTTAGTTTTGGTAAGGTGTTTGGTCAGAAAAAAATTGGAATCAAGAGTTAGAAGGCTCTGATACCATGTAAATATGTGAATTCTCTGTTATGTTATTCCATCAATCAAGTACAAGCTTATATACATATTAACGGATAATAGTAAATCTCTAACAAATGGAAGATCCGATCCTATCTATCCAAGATTTGATATTATGACAAAGAATGTGCTAATGTGCTATCATTATCTCTAATACTATTTATATTTTGCTTTACAATTTTAGTATGTGCTTGGTATAAAAGTTTGGGTATATAAGTAATTATTTATAGATGAAGGTGGTGAATATTACATAAATTGAAGTATTAAATATTGGACTGGATATGTGAGTGTAAAACAATAACATTTTAATAATTTGAAGAATACTGATATATAATGGCGAAATCTTCTAAGATTCACGTTAGAAACTCATCTACTCCAAAGCAAAGAATGCCAGAGAAAACGCACAAAGAAACAAACAAGAGAGAAGGCAAAAGACTACGCAAATTTATGAGTTAAGTTTTTGTCTCACATGTGGAGAAATTATTAATTCATATATACGTGAATATAATAAAATTTGTTAATTCTTATAAACGTGACAGTACAAATTTGGAAATCTCACCAAATTTTTTTTTGAACATAAAATCTCACCAGATATGAAAAAAAAAGTTATTGTATTTCTACAATATATAGTATCAGCTAATAATATATACGAAGTTACGAATTCTTGTATTGCCCCACTAACATAGGTGGATTTTATAATGTAAAATACTCCTCTGTTTTATTATAGTTGATTTTCTAGATTTTTTTTTCTTGTTTCATAATATTTGATTTCTTACATCTAATTAATCTAATTAATGTATGTCTCTTCTTTAAATTGACTGAATAATATTAATGCATGTTGCTTTACTCCATTAAGCACAGTTAAAAAAGAAAAAGTAATAATAAAATAATGAAATCAGTTGTAAAAGTAACTTAATTAACAAAAATAAATATTAAATAATTAAGCATTTATAGTTTTCTTAATTTGTGTGTAAATATTCAGAAAATCAACTATAATAAAACAGAGGGAGTAATAGTTAGACGATGCATCAATTACATACCATATATATGAATTTTCCGTTGTTCTACCTTCTACCAATTAACTTTATACTATCAGAAATTTTATGTTATTAACAACCCAAAACTATTTAATTAATTCATAGACACCAAGAAGCACTGAAATTGAGAATAACGTATCCAACTCGGAACTCACAGAAGATGTTACAAAATCCGACACCAACTTCAAGTTGCGTCCAATGGAATGCATGCATATATATCTTGGAGTTTCACAAACTTCAAATTTAATGTAAAAAAGAAAGAAGCATGTTCTTGTTCTTTTATAATCACAGTAATTTGCATAACTAAATGCTACTACTACAATAAAACTACAGACGATACGACTAGAAATGTACGGTCTTTTCCAATCTAAATTTTTAATCATGTATGTATGTTTGCCCACATTAGTACACGAATTACCCATTATCAATTGTAATGTCACATACTTTGTTTTTAATATAATGGTGCATTGATGGACAATGGTATTCCATTCAACCATCTCTTTTGAGTTTGTTTACTTCGAATATGTATATAATAATAATTGTATGATGTTTGGCTACTTGCTCTCCTCACTGTCATAGATCATCTTATTGCTCGTCGTAGAACAAGAAACCTCGATAGTCTTAAAAATCACCCATTTTCAAATTATTTATATCAATTACACTAAATTGCTGAGTTCTTTGATAAAGAGTCAAAGTGCATTATTTAGTAACATACATAGTTAATAATTTAAAATTTCTATACACAATCATATCATCAAAATTTCTATACACTTCTTAGTTTTGTTTATAATTCCAAGATATATATATATATAGATAAATATATATATATATATATATATTACTTTTTAACGTACGATTATTGTTAAGTGAATGTTTCAACGATCAAAGATTAATAAAAAAATCCATAAAATGTTGTTTTAAGAGAATGATTAAAATGTAATTAGATGGTTTTATTAACCTAGATTAATAAGGACTTTTTAAACCACGTATGTAGGTTGATTGATAGTTGTAAATACATCTTTTATTTATTTAAAAAGCTCATTTTGGCTGTCATTATCCTAACTATATAAAAAAAAAAATCATCCATGGATATTCATCTACTTTCACTATAGACAAACTAATAAAAATCACTAAAATTAACTCGGGGCGAAAAAAAAATGTAAAAGAAAAGTAATGTCCATACAAATGATAAAAATAGAACTAGAAAATAGAAAACCTCAAGGATCGGACAAGACAACTTAATGGTGTAGTTGTGGGTGCTTCTCTTTGTGCCACACTAATAAGATGGATTATTATGCATCACCCACTTGTTCAGTTGTTCTTCTTCTTTTTTTTTTCTTGTCATTTGGATATTATTTATGAATGTAATTTTGTATTTTTCAATTTTTCAATTTTTGAATCTTTGAAATTTCCCTTGCCATATATTTTTTTTTCTCTACGCCAATAGTTTTTAAAATATTTTCGATTCAACCGAATTGCGTGATGCAAATAAAAATAAAAGTTTCAGCATGCATTGCCGTCCACGTAAGTCCTTCTCAAATCTCAAAGACAAGGTTCTTCTTTTTTTTTTTTTTTTTTGCTAAACAAGACAAGGTTCTTCTTGAACGGTCCACATTAACTAAAAATTAATATACTAAAGAATAATATTATTGTTCAAGTATATCTGGATGGGATATCGATCGTGGATGGCTTACTCCCGCAATATTTGAACATTATATTTTCTGTGGTAGTCACATCGAAAAATCTTCATATAGTGGTGGGGAAAATTTTCAGTTTGTTTTTTTTTTTTACTTTAAAAGATAGATATATTTTATACGGTTTTTCTTTTTCACCTATGAAGATTTTTCTATCTAATTTTATTACCGGGTTCTTGTGTATCCAAGTTTCATTCACCAAATCACCCAACTAATCATGGGACGAGCATGCTCCTTGGTAAGAGGATTTCCACAAAACTACCACATGTAAAACACGAGCCGAAACCTAAATATAGCCCACACGTAGGGTTTAGACATAGTAGAAACCTGAGACAGCAGCTAGATTAATTTACCGTAGCTATTGGTTCTAGACCTAAACCAGTGTGCCACACACAGGTCACATTTGTAAAGTTAATTAATAGCTTAATACATCGTTTACTAACCAGAGAAACAATTGATAATCCTACTAGTGGATAGTGATGGAAAACGTGCAAAAGTTTATGATGGTGAGTTTGTATAGAAGCACTATTTGGTGGGGCAAACTTGGGAGTTAAAAACTCATAGATGATGACATAGTCAAAAAGCAAGAAAGATTCGCGTGCTTCTTATATCTGTTTATGTCTCTGAATTTACATATTTTTTCTTTATTCACCTTTCCATGAGTTTTGAGTATACCACATCTAATGCGATTCACCATCATATATATATATATATAATCATATATATATATAATCGCATGAACATGTATATAACTATATTTCTTAACTTATCTTGACGACTTCTAACCCTCAAGATTCAAATTAGTACATGTTTAAAACCCTAAAACTTATCTTAAGGGTGATTTTTAAAATTAAGATTTGTGTTAGTTTAGTCCATAGACTTGGACGACACACTTTTGCGTAGCAAGAAGCATGCCAAGGTTTGGTTTGGGTGAGAAAAATCGTTCACCGGGAATTGTAACATGCCTAAAGATGATTTTTACGTACCAAAAAAAGTAAAACAAATTGTAAACAATAAAATGTAAGATCATCAATGAGCCAAACGAACCCTAACCCATTTGGGTTGGGCTATGTTTTATACTTGAAAGAATGGGCTATCTTAAAGTGATCAATGTTTCTTTGGGCTTATATCTGATAAAAACTAAATTCAATATTAGCTTATGTCGGATTTATCTTTTGTATACCAATATAAACTACAGGTTGGAAATCGAAAAGGTGCTACAAATTTACAAATAATACCGCTAGTAAAAATTGCTAGGGTACAAACTTGAGCTAATTCAGTTTTTTTTGTTTCTAATATATCTTTACGAATCTAACAAACTCACGGTGATTATCAATTTTCTACCATAATACCCATTCTTGGTTAGTATGGTATTTGGTATAATGGTTACGGTCTCTTAAGTCAATACATATACTAATCACTTATATATTCCTATTAAACTAAGTTCAAAAGTTAATTACCTATACATTCTATATTGATTTCTAGGTAACTCCCCCAAATCCTTCTTAGGTATATTGATGAATAAATTATTACCCATTACTAAGTACAAAGCACATGGGAGTCGTAGTTAATTAAACCTAATTTGTCCAGCTTTCTTATTTAAGTGTTAAATACGATCCACTTTTCAGTCATGACTCATGAATGAAGGAAAAATAGTTTTGTTAATAATTGTTCTAAATTATAGTATTACATCTTCGTAGGAACTGTTTGGTCAAGTACAGATTTCAAGTCTTACATAATTGGGAGATTCCTTTTGGCAATTAGTGCAAACTCTACTTTTATTTATCCTTTTTCGTTGTTCTTATTGTCCATTTTTTCCATAGATATCCACTGTTGAGTTGTCGAAATTTTGAGAATATCTACGAGTATTTGGGAATCAAATATTTGTATTGCATTAAAGACGATCAACCCTCCAGAGCTGGTGATTAGTTGGTGTCTTAACTGTATATCTCTTTGCATAAAGAGTTGGCCTTCATAACCGAATGTACAATTTAAAACCTTTTCTATTTTTTATTTTTGGTTTTCATTTATACTTTCATAATAAGATACTTGAGAGTAAAAGTAACCACAAGTTGTTCGACTGAGCTTAAAAGTTTAAGAACCGGAAATGTCAAACCAACCCGATGGCAAAAAACTAAAAACAAAAATTCAAAAACTCGATTTCTAGTCTACCGAAATCTGAACAATTGTATTAACTTTTCAAAGATCGGAGAATAAAGGAGATAAAAATGTAAAAACTTTTCATATTTACTCACACTAAAAAGAAAAAGAAAAATTCAGAGGATGATCCATGTTTTTACATCCGACTAATCCTCATATTTACGAATATATTTAGACTCATCCAAGTGAGAAAACGACCATCTTAATGAAAAGATCTTGAAATCTTCTTGGCCTAGATAGAATCATTCAGCTCATCATTCATTCTCCAAAGCCAAGCCATGGCCCAGATTAGATATGCCAGCAATATTTGAATATCTTGATTTATTTATCATCTACTAGCCAAATCATTAACTACAATGTAATTCTACATTCGAATACTTATATTTTATATAACTTCCTTTTCAAACGTAAAGAAAACGTATGGAAAATGAAAAACAAGTTTGGACATTGATATTATTTAATTGGCTAAGGTCTACTTCCAAATAGACATATTTGGATTTTTCTAACTAAACATCAAAATAAGAAATTGGATATGTTCGTATAATTATTGGAAAATAAACTTGCAACTGACTAAGATATTAATGAAAGAACGTCAAAGTGCAATACGACTGTATATAAACATTTAACTTAAGGGAGCATTATTTAAACTTTTTGCTGTCAATGCATTATTTTCTCTCTATCTATGATCTAATAGTAATTCCATAAACTGAAAAATTAAGATTTATTGAACTTTACAATGTATTAACATTAGTTAATAAAAAAGTGTATAATAACCCTAAAATTTTGATACTTATTAAACAGAGGGAGTACTATCTATAACTCTGTTTAGATATCTAATTAATTTTTTTTTTAAAAAGGTTCAAAATATATATATATGTATATATATATATATATATCTAAATAAAATAGGGTTAGAGAGAGTTTTCCTACTCTAGTCTCGGGTTAGAGATATTCTAACATATTTTGGCAAAGTCGTAAATATCCCTTTGACCAATAAAAAAACCAAAGAACACAAATCTAAAAAGGTCACTGGCTTGAAAATACTGACTTGCTTGCTAGTTGCAAGTTGCAACTATATTAAAGAGCATTTAGTTCCAACAAATTTCCATATTTTGGATGAGTTTTCCTTTACACGTCAGAAACAAAATACTCCACTAATTTTTTTGGTAGTAATCTGAGATGTGAGTTAAATATATATATACAGTATTCTTAATATATTAGGGTAAATTTATATGCAAAACAAGAAAGAAATATAGACTTGTCAGTTCCATTGATCCGTGAAAACATCATCTTTTTGTCGGGCCACTTTCTATGGTGAAAATATTTGTCCACGCTCGCTAAAATACATCCACTCAAATCTATATATATGCACTCTGCTCTCATAAATTACAGAAAATAATGTGATGTACATTGCATTACGGTAAAACTTATATGAACTGATTGACACTATTTCTAAAATTTCTTTAGATAAAATTCACAAAATAAACATATCAAATGTGCTTGTGTGCCAATAGAATTACCAAAACCTTAAATAGGTGGATAATAGATAATGAAAGTCTCCATGATGTGTTGTCTTCTATCTTCCTTCCATATTTTATCGTTTTCCTTAGATATTTTTCCATTATTAAGTTTCTAGGAACTACAAGAATCCATTTGGTATTGCTGATACATTGTAAGAAAAAATTACACAGAGAGCTACAAGTGACACCTTTAATCTATCAACTTCTTATTCGGACCGATTTGATACGGACAACATTTTTTATCTCCTGTCTATACGGCTTGATGATTTCCATTAAAAGAAAAATTAGCACAAATCCAGTTCGACCGGCATTTTAAGCTAATCAGGATTTTTTTGGATCTCTATTTTGTTCTTACCACCAACAGAGAGTGTCGTGGCACAAGAACTGAATTCTTATATAATTCATTTTAAAAAAAATCAGTGTAACTCATAAAGTACAAGTGTATTAGAACAAAAAAATATTTTTAAAATAGATAAATGAACTGACGCATGAAACTGTTGAATTGACGAATACAAAATATTTCTGTTCTGTCGGCAGAAATTGTACTGTTTCTGTATTTTGTTTTCTCTTTTAATATTTAAAGTATTGCTGTTTCAATTTTCAACATAGCAAAAAAGTTACAAATAAAAAATCAAAAAGTGAAATGAAGCGAACGACCCACAAATTAAGGATTCACAGATTCAAACAAACACGAATCAACATTTTACTGTATCTTCATTGTTTTCTTCTCTTATTTCACTTTAATATTGCTGTTTCAGTTTTCAACTTAGCAAAAAGATTAAAAAAAAAGTGTGAAACGAAGCGACCCACAAATTAAGGATTCACAGATTCAAACAAACATGAAACAAACTTTTCCTCTTTCAAGTATTATAAGTCAATAGCACTCTTCTGAAATATGTGCGCAAATCATGGCTCATATTCCTCACTTTTATATGAGTAGTATTATTTGTTTATTAGGAGTTTAATTATCGATATTTGCAGATACAACATGAGCTTGGTCTATAATAGAATGAAAATTCTGATTGTTATTGTTTATGGCTCAATTCGATCAATGTAGAAAGCAAATAAAGAAGAAAAAAAATGTAACAAAGCCTAAGGCTCTTCTGATAGATCAAATACAAAACCCAAAAAGTGAAAAAAGTGCCGAGTTTCACTACGAAATTAGGAACTCTGAATTGAAAATAACACAAATAAAATTAATCTCGCAAAGACACAATTGAAAAAAAAAAAACATTGGAGCAGAAGATGTTGCTCCGATTTTATCATCATCCTCTATACAAACAACTTTTGATTTGTTTTTTCCTGGAAACCCTAATAATCTCTTTTTTCTTGTTCTTATTTTCAACAAATAAATCTTCTAGACAATGATCTTGATCACTCTTGCTTAACCTCTCTGTAAATAATCTATGAACGATGCCGATTCTTGATTTCATTCTTATAGAGTAATGGAAACGACATCGTTTTTGGTATTGGGATTTACCTGTCCAAGAATCAGTAGAAGGGTGGAGGTGGAGGAGAAGCATAGGATACTCCGATCACCGGCGGTAACGGACCCTCGTATTCAGGAGATGGTGGTGGTGGCGGCGGAGAACTGTAATGGACTTGCGGTGGCGGTGGAGAACTGTAATGGACTGGCGGTGGTGGTGGAGAGCTGTAATGCAGTGACGGTGGTGGTGGAGAGCTGTAATGCACTGACGGTGGTGGTGGAGAGCTGTAATGCACTGACGGTGGTGGTGGAGAGCTGTAATGTGGAGGTGGTG